>NW_024704751.1:14769201-15024201 GCF_018977255.1 Callorhinchus milii
ATCATCGGCAGCAATTGAGCTTAGGACCTGGTTAGCAATTCTGCGAAGCTATTCACTTTTGAAATGCACACGTATAGGTTCCCCCGATGCATTTGATTCGTAGCAAAATACTTGTCTTCTTTCCAAAGGTTGTTGGCCAGAAGAATTGATCGATTTGGTTCTCTAAAAGAAACTGAGCTAAAATAGGAATTTAAAAGAGCGACTATCGCAGTACTTCTGTGTCAGTTTTGAGGGCAGGGCTGTACTTGACGAAATTCACCCCATATTAATAAATGGACTCTTAAAGGAGTAAAATTATTTCATTATTTGAGACGTCTTCAAGATGTGATAAGGCCCTATATCTGATGCAAGGATATTATTAGTATTAGTCTTTCAAGTTACCGAAACGTGATATAAATAAAATTTACTGAATGACTTTTTCTCATTCCTTCCAGATTGAGGAAAAGACGGTGTAAATGCAATGCACGATGCGTTCTGCAAACGCGGCTATGGTACTCTGCAGTTAATTATTTAACAAAGGGTATTGGGAGCTCTGGGTGATTCCTTATTACTGAGGAACTGAGGATTGATATATATTAATCCCCAGTTCCATTGTCAAGAGAAATAATGCAGACTTCTAAATATAGTTTGCGCACAAAATATAGTCAATTCACTTTTGCAGGATATTCTGTGAAGCGCTTTGAGAGTCTCAAAGACATGATAAGGCACTATATCAAACGCAAGGATTATTATTATGTAATATATTCTATTTTAAGTTTAGCATAAGTCTTTGCCGTTGTCACTCAGCCCAGTGTGTGGTTAGAAACTGTCAGATGGAGAGTAAGAGGACAATGTAAGACGAAAGAGTCAGTCTTTTTGGTGTCAGAAGATATAAAATGTATAAAGAATCCAATTCTTCAATCTAATCGATGATGGAGCCAACCTTTTTGCTGCATTGCATAAATACTGTATATCAATTTCACTTTTGTGCCATCACTTCCTTTCAAGCTTGATGGGTTCAAGAAGGCCATACTTGCTGTCTCCGCGCTGTATTTTCTTGCTCGTTGGTTCCTACAATGTCCCATCCTTCAGAACTCTACTAAATAGATACTGCTGCAGTGGACTGCTGTGTGTCTCCAATCCTCCGCTGTGCCTTCAGCCGCTTCGCCCCTAACGTCTGTGACTCCGTGCCTCAAACCCTCCACCTTGCCAACCGCCCTCCCACCTCTTCAACCATTCCTATGGATTACTTCCCCCTTCTCCCTTGCTCGGTGTCCAGCTCTGCCACTGTGCAGCTCTCCGAGACTCTATCCTGTGTGGAGGTGGCTGTGTAAATGCGAGTAGTTGTTGGTGTTGGTGTTATGAATATTTTGTGGGAAAAATTTAACAGGAGTGGCAATGCAAATTGGCAACCCCAGTCAGCCTGCGTCAGCAATCCGGCCATTTCAACTGTGCGTTTACGTGTGCTAATTCAATCGGTGAATTGATGTGTTTCGTAATCCTGTTGACTCTGAAATTATGAGATGAACAGAAATCGACAGACCAGCATTTAACCGAATCATATACGTGTAATATTCCCGCGCACAGAGTGGGCAATGTCAACCAATTAATATGATTCAATACCAACACTGTGTCAATGTTGTGTTCATGGAATTTGTGATGATTCTATTTATTCAGTAGGGAGTTACCAAAGGATTCATGTAGCAAGTCTGTGTATTGTATTTCAGATCTACTGTCATTGTCCTACATTTAGGCTAAATTTCTTAGTGCAGAATGGATTTAATGTTAATCCAGGGGTTTGGATTTACATAATAATAATAATCCTTATATTTGAAACAGCGCCTTTCACATCTGGAGGATGACTTAAAGCACTTCACAGGATACATCCGATTGGCGGATAGCTTTTCCGGGGGTAATAATCCCCTAAAAAAAATGAAATAACTTGGTCACTCAATCCATGACTGTTTGTGAAACGCTGCTTTGCGCAATTGCCTGCCATGTTTCGCTCACAAAATACAGTCAATTCACTTCACAGTATATTCTGTGAAGCGCTTTGAGAAGTCTCGAAGACGTAATAAGACACTTTATCAAATGCAAGGATACAAGATATATTATATTATTTTTATTTTACTTTGTAAAGTGTAGTGACTGTGTTCTGTAGGCAAATGCAGTTAATAGGTGCACAGCAACCCCCCACAAACAGCCATTAAGTAAATAAACAATTTTATTTTGGTGGGAGGAGGAGATTATTGGCCAGGACACCGGGGGAGATCGAAAGCATGGCCAAAGAGGGGGTCTTGAAATGGGTCTTGAAGGAGGCAAGGGAGGAGGGGCGAGGCGGAGGGACTGCGGGATGGAGTTCCAGAGGGTGGGGACAGAATAGCAGATGGCCTGCCCGCCAATAGTGGAGCGAGCGAGGCGGGGAACGTGTCATTAAAGTAAGCGCTGTAATAAGGCGGACCTGACCTGTCTTTATTTTCATTTGTCTTGAAGCAAAAAAACGTGCACATGTTTAGTTGGATTGAGCAATTCAGGAAACTGAGCCAATGGTGTCTCGACTCGTATTAAATAATCTATGCAGTGCACATTCGATTCAAGTTGGCTGAGTCACCCGGGCGGGTCTCCCATCTGTTACTGACACCTTGCTACCTTAAAGGCATCAAGCACTGCAACGCAAATGAAGAAAGATACTGGAAAAAAATCCTTGAAATCCTCGGTAAAGGTCAAAGGCAATGATGAAATAAAAAGAGCAAGAACTGGATTACCACTAACCTTGAACAGATGTCCAAATAGATTGCTGGAGCCACAAAGCTAGCTTCCATCTATTCTTTCCATCGCGTATATTTCAGGACATTGCAATGTTTGTTCTAAGAATTATGTGCCAGTGCTGCCATTAGCAGCTCAGTTTTACAGCGACTCACAGGAATATCGTCAGGTCATTCGCTCCTACAAAGCTGAAACGTTGCCAGAACTTAAAGATGAAGTGGGGGAAAAAAAAAGCAGCGTTTGATTGCTTACGTTGGCCTTATCCACACACAACAGCAGCAAATGTTTTTCGAACGCAAAAGGGGTGGGGGCTCCTTCAAAAGGGAATCCTTAAAAAAAAAGTGAATTACAAAACGGTTGAAAGGAGGGGAGTTACGTGTGGATGTTTTACATACATCGGGGTATCAGTTTTCTTACTGAATTTTTTTTTCACGACAGGAGGACGTCTCAAAGTGCTTCACGGCGCTTACTGTAAAGTGGAGTGACTGTGCATTGTGTAGGCAAACGCAGCCGCCAACTTACTCAGGGCGCAATGTCCCCGCAAACAGCTGCGAAGTGAATTGAACTAGATAGGGTGTGTTGGCAGACAAGTCTGACCAGAGGGGAGTCACGAGAGAGCTGAAACACCCACACCTAACACCCACACCTGCAAGTCACAACAGGAGGCATTGACTTTTGATCAGGAATAGACCCCCATGGTGCACCCTTTCCCCACCCAGGGTCCCCCTTTCCCCACTTAGTCCCGAGGTACTGATTCCAAGCGTGGGGTCCCTTGCTCTAAGTTCAGGTATCTCCCAGCACAGATTGGCTCAGCATCACTCCATGGAATCAATTTGCAAACCCACTCAGGAGTCAACACGATACAGCAGTTAATTACTCTCAGCCCCAGGGGGGAATACACTGGCATTGCATCTATCCAGCGTTGCAAAACATACGCTTCCTATTTGTTGAGATCAAGAGTAATCTAGCAACCTCGTTTTTAACCATGTATGTTGTCTCTTTAACCGTGCCTTCAGCTCCCCTCTCAACTCTCTACCCCCTCCTCGCTCCCTCCCTTCCCTCCCCTCCTCGCTCCCTCGCTTCCCTCCCCTCACCCTGACCATTTCCCCCCTGCTCGGGTCCTGACCCAACTGTCCAAGCGCCTTGGGACATCCTCCCGAAGCGAAAGGCGCTCTATAAATGCAATCTTGTTGTTGTTGTTGTCTGTGCCCTGTTTGGGTGGATGTTAAAGATTTCACGGCGCTATTCAAAAAGAGAAGGGAGTTTGTCTGCCCCTGTGTCCTGACTGACAATCAGCCAGAAGCAAATGGTCATTCGCTTCGCGGCTGTTTATGGGAACATTGTTGGGCCAAACTGGCTTCTGCGTTTGTGAACAAAATGCACAATAAAACAACGACAACAACAAATTCGCATTCCTATAGCCCCTGTCACGTCGGAAGAACGTGCCACAGTGATGGACAGTCCAAGGGTTTGCACCCGAGCTAGGGGTTGGAGTCAAGAGGGCTTTTGCCAAACAAAACCGTGACTGAATGCACGGTCAAAGAGGAAGGTCTCGGGATTAGGCCTTCAAGGAGGTGAAAGAGGGGATGAGGTGGAGGGAATCTGGGATGGAATAAAATAATATGAACAGTCACTACAGTTTTTAGTAAAATACCATGAAGAGTTTTGAGACATCCTTACGAAGTGAAAGACAGTGTATCAAACACAAGGATTACTAGGAGATGGGTATTCCCAACTGATGCATTTAAGTAACTCTGAAATTAATGGTGTAGAGTTATTGCACACTGCACACGGCTGCAAAAGCTACTACCTGCTGACCTAGATACAGCTCCAAGCAGAGAGAGAGAGAGAGAGAGAGATAGATTGGAAGTAGTCATTTAAGGAGTAGAAATTCATCTGGAATCTGTCTGTTTATACAGCATTTCAGAGCGTCCAAGTTTTGGCAAATTGTCAAATACGTCCTTGATTCTAAAGTCCGACTTTCACCCAATTATTTGTAAGAACTGCAAAGCGAAATGGCTTCGAAGTTAAGCCCGGATTCAAAAGATTCCCAGCTATTAATGTTTTCTAGGAGCACGATAAACAACATGATCGAAACTTTCAAATTATAAACTTGGACCGCAAGCCACAGAAGAAACGGCCAGACTCCTGTTCTCCCTTACGTCTAACATGATGAATCTATTCGAGGTTTACATCAGAAATCGCTCACTCAGTAATACACAGACAGATGGGTAAGGGAGCTTAGGAGTGAGTCCTTCCAGATCTCATTAAAAATAGGGGTTAAGAGCAGTAAGTGCATGCATATATTAAACTGCTGTACATATTGAGAAGGAGATTCAAACTGGATTAAAAAGCCATTGCCATCATGAAAAATGTGTCTGAGAAATGGGTGGTGGAGGGGAGTGGGCGGGTAGAGGAAGTTTGAACTCGAAGCTGAGAGTACTACCCACCGAGCCAGGCTGAAAAACTTCGCCCCATGCTTTCAACCTGGGTATCCAGCGTATAGTGCAAAGGTTACAATTTTGCGATGGGTTCCCAAGTGAATGTTTAATACAACTTGCAGGTGCTTTCGCTCGTTCACTTTGCAATGGGTCGACAATTTAACGTCTCAAATAAACTAAGAGCTCCGAGTGGTGTCACCCCCCCCAAACGGTTAATGTTAAGCACCTTGGGACGTCCTTCCGACACGAAAGACGCTCTATATACACGTAACTTAGTGTTATATTGTATTGTTGGTTCACTACAGTATCAGGAGGCACGATACTTGTCCCGAGACCAAGGGACGAGGCCACAGAACTGCGGCGAAGCCAATCAGACATCTTAAAGCTCCAAGTCAGGCGAAGAAGCCAATAGAAGAGTGAGCGCCAAAGCCCTTAGCACGATGGAGAGCTACCACATGGACTTTCTGTTTCCTAACCCTGCAGGTTTCCGGCCAGATTTTACCCATTTGCACCGATATCCTGCGGGAAAGCTCTCGAGAGCTCTCAATAGACATTCTACTGTTTCTCTCTGGCGTTGTCAAGATCAGAAAGGTATCTGAGGAGCCAACGGAATGGACTTCAGTTGTTCGGTCTAATTTCCGAAGGGTCTTTAAGACCCGCAAGAAGATCCTTGTGCGAGGAGCCTGTTAACAGACACAGATTGCAATGGGCAAATTCAATTTGTACTAATTGGAGGGAATTAACTTGTGAAATCGAACACTGCATGACTCTGGTTTGTTGAACCGGCAAAGGGAATTCTCCCCCGTGCCCCCCCTCCCCCACTTCCATGACGCAGAACGTTCCAGAAGTCCTATCGCTCGCAAGCAGCAGCAGTGGTGGCTCGGAGACAGCAGCTGAAGCTTTAATTGAGGCAGGGCACTGGGCTATGCACAGGAGAACATTGATAAGACGCTTCAGTGGAAGGACAGCCAAGATAAGCACATCTTGCAGCTCGTCACGGAGGAAATGGAGTCAAGTCTCGCGTGCAGTCAGAGCTGCAATTAACCGAACGATTGAATAAACGTGTATCAAATGCAATTCCTTTTTTACCACTTCCTCGTCGTCTCAACATTCGCCTACAAACACATATTCGCCGCACCTCACACTAAAGTCCTGCGAAGCCCTTTGAGATGTCTCACCGACGCACCCATAATAATTGCAAGGGATACTATCACGATCGCATGAAATTGCTCGCCTCAAGCAAACAGATGCACCGAGCTTTTATTCCAATTAAGACTGTCGAGGGACAACAAAATAAACCGCCTCACTACTGCCATCGACCGGTGTTTTTAGGAACTGAAACTTTAACTGGACCTAAGATCAACAAAAACCCTTGTGTTTGATGCAGCGCCTTTCACATCGGGGGAGCACTTTGCAGGATTGAGGGTACAGATGAGCCATGATCTTAATAGGGTGGCGGAACAGGCTCGAGGGGCTGAATGGCCTACTTCCTGCTCCTTTGCTCCTATGGAACACTGTAAAGTGCAGTGACAGTGTATTTTTCAGGGGCACAAACAGCCGTGAAGTGAATGACCATTCTATCCGGGGGATTGTTGGCCAGGACACCGGGGGGAATTGAAACTCCCTTCTTTTTTTGACGAGGGTTGTGGGATGGTGGGACCTCAGTTTAACGTCTCATCTTACGAACAGCGCCTCCAACAATGCAGTCTCCCCCACTGACACTGCATTGGAGTATCTGCTCGGATATGTGAGTTCAAAGTCCTGACGCGGGGCTTGAACCCAAAGCCTTTCTGACTTAGGCGAGAAGCGCTACCACCTGAGCCAGGCTGTCACTTCTAAAATAATAAGAACCGTTTAATTTATTCTTCTTATTCTCTTTGCTTGGCACTTTTAACGTTAATCGCTGACAGACCCACGGAAGAGAGAGACAGGCGATTTATTCCCCTTCAGTAAGGTGACACATCAACACACTGAGGAGGAAAATGGCAGACCTCAGAGGCTGACACGGACATTGCTTCCGCTCGCAATACAAGTTGCCTTCTCTGTGAAACGTTGCCAGTAGCTGTTAATGACATCAACAGGGCCTGAACAATTGGCGAAGTCTATAAGGGGCTTTCTTAAGAAGGAAACAGGAGAGACTGTCTGAGACACAGTTACTTCTGGTAATAATAATAATAATCCTTGCATTTGATATAGCGCTTTTCACGTCGGGAGGACGTCCCAAAGCGCTTCACAGAATATACTGTAAAGTGAATTGACTGTATATTTGTGGGCGAATGCGGCAGCCAATTGCGCACAGCAATGTCCCACAAACAGTCGTGGATTGAAAATGACCAATTTATTATTGTTTTGGTTTTGGAGGGATTATTATTAGGCTCTGTGTGGAGTAAGGAAACTTGCCCAAGGTTTCGCCCTCTGCCTGGAATTGAACTCAGGTCTCTCGCTTGCAAAGCGAGTGCTCTAACCACTGAGCTACAGGACTCCACAGTCCTGTAGCTCAGGTAGTTCTTTAACAATAGAAACTTTCAAGAAAAACAGCTCTGAAGTTAAGGCTGCGTGTCATAGGAATTCATCGAACTCTGAGTGTTCTGAAGTGCAACACAGAGAGTGTAACATCCGGACCCATTCCTTCCCCAAATGGTTTGCAATTGGGTAATGTTTGCCTTGCTCGTGGCGCTCTCTCCTGGTTAAAAAAAAACAAGCATGTCATTACCAGCAGGAGTGACTGATAAAGTGACCAGCAGCTTGAAACCTATTTCCCTCCCTCACTCCGCAACCCCCTCCCCGCCCTCCACCCGCCCTCCTTTCAGAAGTTGTCGTGCATTTCCCTTATTCATTGCGTTTTTTTTCTCTCTTGCTCCAGATTTTCTGGTAAATATACATTTTTATTAAAAAATTCCACCGAGTTCCAACGATTTGCAAAGAGGCCGGAAGCTCATTTTTTTGGAAACTGTGCGCAATTGACTGCCGCGTTTCGTCCACAAAATACGCAGTCAATTCATCTTACAGTGTATATTCTGTGAAGCACTTTGAGACGTCTCGAAGACGTGATAAGGCGCTATATCAAATGCAAGGATTATTATTATTATGTTATTATAATCGTCTGTTGCCAGGTCCCTATGTGTAGAGTGGCACACCAGGATTGTTAAGCGCCTTGGGATGTCCTCCTCACATGAAAGGTGCTTATATGAATGTAAATTTGTACGGTATGTCAGTGGGATGAACATGCTGTGGATCTGTAGGCTGGGGGTTTGATTTACTACTTTGGGGTTGGAAATCACACAGCAAATTGGCTGGCGTACGAACATACAACGTACACAGTCACTACACTTGACAACTATTAAATGTAAAGTGGCCCGAGACATGACCGGCGCTGTATCGATTGCAAGGATCGTAAGAGAACACGCCTTTCGGAATAAAAAAATATATATTTTATTGTTACACTAAAGTGCGACAAATATTTACTCATTGTTCAACATTGGAGAAAGAAGGGGTTACATTAAGACCGGTAAATAGTTGGCGGTAACATAAATTACAATAAAAAAAACTGTACATATGTACATTATTCACACCTCAAGAGGGTACGCAGCCTTTTAAGCAATGTTTAAACGTCGCTCTAAGGCAACTCGACAAATTCAATACGACGCGTTTAATGTTGTGTGTTTTGGGTGGACAAGGATTAGAACTTCCGTCCGCGAATAGTAAAAGACCCTTTCTGTTAAAAAAAAAACTTTGTTGAGAATTACTTTCACCGAGATTCACCGAGACAGTGTTTTACTTGGGGGAGATGGTTGTTGTCTAGGAATCGGAAGGCTTTATACCGTAACCCGACCTCGCTCTGGCCAGTCCATGTCGACCGCCGCAAACCGGCGACGCTGGGAACACTGACCGGTAACACGTGGGTCTTATTTTACACCCGCGCCCAGTCGCCATGTTAATAATGGGCATTACCAGTAAGCATCGGTTACACATATGCGCACACGCGTGTTCATCGTTCCCGAGTGAGACAAGCAAAAGGCGCTTTCGTCGGCTGGAAAAAAAAAAACTTTTTCGCCTAACAAATCGCACGAGTCAAATCCACTTTACGGTAACAACCGGCGAAGCACTTTGAGACGTCCCAACGACGCGAGAAAGGCGCTTTGTCGAACGCCAAGGATTGATTATTGCTGGGCTGGAGCCCCACCGGGTCACCAGAGGTCACCGGTCTGCACGGTGTAATCGCCGATCATTTTGCGGTGGAAGGTGGACTGGAAGATGTCGTTGTCGGAGGGGCAGTCGCTGTGACACGAGCAGGACTTGATGAACATCATCTTCCTCTTGATCCGGTCGCCCTCGGGACACTTGAACTCCACGACCAGGGTGACGGTGGAGTGTGGGGTGCAGCACCGCCCGTCCGTGCAGACTCCACAGAACCGTGGCCGGTAGGACTTGGTGCTGCTGCACCCGGAAAACTCAAACTTCATCGAGTGCAAAGGCTTCGCCGTTCGGATGCACTTTTTGCCTTTCTGCGGGGAGGAGAGAGAACAAGGCAGCAACGTTAGTAACTGTTTGCTACACCTTTTTTTGGGGGGGGTGTGGGGGGTGGGGTGTGCTGGTGGGAGGTGGGTGGGGGTTGTGGGGGAGGTGGGGAGTGACGGGGTGTCTGACACATGTGGAAACCCACCACCATTGACTTGAGGGCATCCAAACCAAACTGGGAGTTCCATGCATCCCAGCTACGCACGGAGATTGCAGGGATGGATTGGGCTCTACATCGGTGAGGAGTCTGATCACAAGACTCAACAACAAACCAACGACAACTTGCAGTTATATAGCCAGTCTCGTAGATCATGACTGATCTGTACCTCAACTCCATTGACCTGCCTTTCCTCCATGTGCCTTGATACCCTTTCCTTAACAGAAACACACCATCACGACATTTGTGGCTTGCGGAGGGAGCGGGTGGGCCAGATGTGGCCCGCAGGCCGCCAGTTGGACTGCTCTGGTTTAAGGTATGAGATGTTTTTTCGCAGACACTGAGGTATCGGGCCGCGACAACTTTCACTTGCAAAACACCCTGCACACAGGATCACGTCTCAGAGCGCTTTACCCAGCACTCCACGCTTTGAGGGGCTGAGTGAGCAGATCGAGTTCGGGTACCTTGATGCTCTGCTCCTGCTGGACGTCGCAGGGCCTGACCACGCAGAGCCGGGTCTGCTTCTCGAGCCGGCATTCCTGATTGTCGCTGGTCACCCTGGTGGAGATTCCCATTCCGCAGCGCTGGGAGCAAGCGCTCCACTCAGTGGTTTGGAGGATGCAGTTGTCGTGGAGTTGGTTTGAGTCGGGCCCGAAGGTCACTTCTTTTGTGTAAACTGGGAATGCAACGAACAAAAGAAGCTCATTAACCCGTAACGCGTACAGACAGCGTCGCGTACAACACTGTAGGGAGAAAGCAGGTCAGTGCGTTCAACTAACCCTGGCGGTAAGTCAGTAATTATCTCACTAATTGCAAGTGGAATTGAACGTTTCCAAAGGCTTTACTTCAAATTGGCGGCTGCCCACACGGTACACAGTCAATTCACTCTACAATATATTCTGCGAAGCGCTTTAAGACGTCTCAAGAACTTGATAAGGCGCTGGATCAAAAGCAAGGAGTATTATTATTATCATCATTATCATTATTATTTACCCGGAGGTTAATTTACAGCTGGAACAGGTTACCAGGAAAGATGGTTAAGGCCGAGGCAGTGGGGATTCAGTCAAGAAACAGCTTAATGTCTGCAGTGGTCCTCACCTGGCAACGCGACACTGAAGTCAAGGCCGCTTCGAGACTCATCACAGACCCACTCCTCACAGCACTGGCCGGGAACCTTGACCCGCCGGGGGGATGGACAGCCCGGGCTCGGCAGCCGGATGTCGTCAGTGCAGAAGGGGATGCAACCGATCGCACCGTCCAGGCAGGTGCACTGGTACTTGCAGCTGGGCTGGAAGGTCTCACCGCTCCGGTAAATCACTCCTCCCAAGTCACAGGTAGCACCCTGCCTGTCTGCAGCACACACAACACACACCCGCGTTAGAAAGAGAGAGAGAGAGAGAGAGAGAAAAAGAGAAAGAGACAGAGAGAGAGAAAGCGAGAGAGAGAGAGAATGAAAAGGAAGGAAGGGAGGAGGAAGGAAGGAAGGAAAGAATTGCATCTAAATTGCGCCTTTTGCGTCAAGCACTCCGGGACAATGTATAAATGCAAGTTGTTGTTGTTGTTGTTGTTGAAGAGGACATGCCCAGGTGCTGAGAGAGAAAGAACGAAAGAAAGGGAGGAAGACACGCAGTCACTACACCTCGCAGTGAAATCCCGCGAAGAGGCGCTTTGAGAGCCGAAAAGACGGCTGTGTGGCTTGTTAGTTTAGCCGAGCAGCGTGACCCGGGGAGGGTGGGGGGGAGACGGGACGGACTCACCCAGACAGATGCCTGTCTGCCGGCCGGACTGGTGAGGAGGCAGGTGGCAGTGAAGACCCTTGTGTTGATCGCACGGCTGTCCGAGGCTGCACTCGTCTCCGAGCTGCCCCGCGCACACCCGGCAGCAACCGCAACCGTCAGTCAGGAGGCTGACCCCGGCCGGGCATCGGGGCAGCTCTGGGGGGCAACTGCAAGGCAACGAACAATCGGGGGAAACAGCTCCCACCTGCAGTAAAACCATAAATCAGCAGTAAGTATCACAGTCAGAATAAATCGGATGAGATGTTAACCCGAAATCCCATCGGCCATTTCTGTTCAGGTGGTGATCGAAGATCCCGTGAAAGAGAAGGGAATATTTCTCTCTCTCTCTCTCTCTCTGTCTCTGTCTCTCTGTCTCCTGGCCAACAATCCCCCCCCCACCCCCACCCCCCAACTCACCCACCCCAGAATAAAACGGGATCACTCCCTCCACGGCTGTCTGTTGGACACTTCTACGTGCGAAACTGTCTGTCGCGTTTCGCCCACAGAATACTGTCGATCGGCTTTACAGTTTAACGTGTGAAGAGGTCTCAACGACATGATAAGACGCTCTATCAAATGCTGGGATTGTTCTAAATTATAAAATAGATAATAATCATATTGTTGAAGGATATTTATTACTGTTCGTGTGGGGTAGCAAATTTTAGCGTCCAGAGAGCAAATCAGTTGCATATTTCTGAATCTAAGGAGGTATTGGCTTCCGGGTTTTTAGATAAATTTTCTAGAGTGTTTTAAAAAATATATAGAGGGAGAATTACGGCATTATTACATCGTATATCTCTGCCCCCACCCCACCCCCCTTCTCTCTCTCTCTCTCTCTCCACCCCTCGAGCCGTGTGAATAGCAAATGCAAGGAAAAATACAGTAACTGAGTATTTTTTGGGGGGTAATTGCAAGCGGCAAGGCTCAGAGGCAACATTTTACTGCGTCATTTCTGAAGGTGGAATGGTTCTTCCTTCCCGGGACATTTCAACATCGTCTCTTTATTAAACGTAACACCATTCCCCCTAATGGGGCGAGAGAATAACAATAATCATAATAATAATAATAATAATCCTTGCATTTGATCCAGCGCCTGATTGCATCCACCAGGAGTCTCAACGTGCTTCACAGAATACAGTGAATTGACTTTATATTTTGCGGGCGGAATGCAGGTGAGGAGAGAGCAGAGATATCGGAAGCTTTCTGTAACAATGCAGTAATTCTCTCTCTCTCTCTCTCTCTTTTCAAAGAGAAAAAAACACACAACTTTATTAAATGCTTAAATACCGCCTTGTGTTTAAACACTGCCGGGACACGCATTGGGGCGCAGCTTTGGGGGATGAGGTTTCGACAACAACTTGAGTTCATGGAGCGCCCGTCACGCAGGGTAGAGTCCCAGAGCGCTTGAAAGCAAAGCGTGTCTGTCGCTGCCGCTGTCTGCAGTCCTGAAGTCCAGAGAGAGAGAGAGAGAGAGAGGGAGAGTTAAACTTACCAAACAAGCCAGAGCACAGAGAGGTAAGCAGCGAGACCACAAGGTTTCCAATCCAAACATTTTGACGCCGACTTTGCCTTTCTCTTTACGGAGTATTTTTCTTTCTGCCCCGTCTTCCTTTCCTCCTTTATCTTCCGTGGCTTTTCGTGTTCGAGAAAACCCTGGAGTCCTTTTGTGGTTCTCGCACAGACTGTTGGAAGTTGGGAGTCAGAAACCAAGCTTTAAATAGGCAGGAGGAGAGAGAGAGAGAGAGAGGGCGGATTCAGAGAGACTGAGTGACATTCGCACTCGGTCATTCTGTCACACATTCCACCCCTGTGAGCAGTCTCATTCACCCTTCCCCCATGTCTGGATATCATTACAATTACCAATTTACATTTTCAAGCTTCACCGCAAATTTTTTTTTTAAAAGAACGGTTTAAAAATAAACACCGTCGTTTCCTCCACCCCCTCCCCCCCCCCCGGAAAAAAAAAAATTCCAAGGCACCTATTTTTTTCGAAAAAAAGCTTCAGAAAATGTGCTCGCGCGTTCCAGACGCAGACAGGAATACTTCCTGGTAGTTGATATTCCACTCGGATCTAGGTTTAATTCTATTTTCTTAGCAATGTGTTATTTTAAAATATATATCTATATATATACACACACAGAGAGAGAGAGAGAGAGCGGCACAGAATTTGGCAAAACCTCTTTCAATACCGTACAAGCTTTAATTTTTTCTTGAAGTTTGTTTTTGAAGTTTCTTTTAAGATAAAAACAAGAAGATCGAGCTTCAAAGTCGAGAGTGAAGTTTACAAATGCCACATTTGCCAAACAACAACAACAAATTATATTTGTACAGCGCCTTTCACGTCTCGGAGGGCCACCCACGGCGCTGAATAAATGAGTGTATTTGCGATGCGCGTTCTGCCCCGATAGCACACGCAGGCAAGAAAACAAGATAATTAGGTGGAAAATGTGGGTTCCGTCTGGTCTATTCAGTGACAGACATCAGACACGCTTGAATAAAGGAAATTATCCTGGATCGTCTGCTAAGAGAAATAATGCTGAGAGAAAACAAGAGCTGTCGTAAGCCAGGCAACTGCGGTTTGTAATGGAAAACACATTCCTTCCCCAGATGGCGCTCCCCACGTTCGGTTGCTGGTTGAGACGGCCGTGTTGGATGGAGTGGTTGGTTGCCATTTTGGTTTCCGAAGGATGGAAGTGGATTTGAAGTTTATTTTTGCGAGATGAGTATTACCTCCAATAATAACGAGAAGAAAGGAGTTCCGGCGAAGGGGAGCAACTCCTGCGGTCGGCTTTTCACATATTTTCTGTGGCTTTGTGAATATTTTCCAGTGTTTACTCTCTCGCATACCAGCGGCCGGAGCGTTCAGTCTGAAGCAAGCCCTTTCACGCAGTCTCAATATTGAGGAAAAAGCCATGCTTTAAAGGATTCAATAAAAGATTCCTTTACTTCTCTTCCTCTACCTCCCCCCCCCCCACCACCACCACTTTTTTAAAAGGTTACATTAACGTTGTGTTCCCCGAGTAGATTTAGGAAGTACCACAAGAGGGAGACTGTACGTGAATTAGCCATTTCTACACTATTGCACAGAGCAAATATAAGTTTTTTTTAAATCGCTCCTTTCCACATTCAAATGGCTCAACCCAGTTTTACTGTAATTACGATCAAGTGTAGTGACTGTTTCAGTGCTTGCAGTCCAGGCTGACCCTCGAATGCAACCCTGGGCGGAGTTGTCCCAGGGACTTTAATGTCCACCTGAACGGGCACAGACCGTTGAGACATCTCGCGGTGTTTTCAGAACATGTTGCAAAGTGGATTGACGGGCTAATGTGTGGGCGAAACACGGCAGCCAATTGCTCAGAGCAATGACCCACAAACAGTTGTGACCAAATTTTTTGGGGGGCGGGGGGGCAGGGAAGGGATCCACCGATCCTCCGGAAAGTAATCTACCAATCGAGTACCAACCGGGTTCCTACTTACTACTAGGTAATCAGAGGCGTGTGGAGTAAGGAAACTTGCCTAAAGTTTCGCCCCTCTCTGGGAATCGAACCCGGGTCTGTTCTGTGGCGAGGGGAGTCCTCCAACCACTACGCTAAAGAGGTTGTGCATAGGGAGACTCATCACGTGTTGCGGTGTGATTCTCCGCGCACCAGAGGAACGCTCAACAAGAGGACATGACCCAAAGGGAACCGCGCAAATGGAACTTACAGCGAAATATCACCAGTGCGATTCATTCGTTCCGTCTGCACGGGGTTTATGAATCAGCTTCAGTCACCGCACTGACTGTTACAATTTCCATAGCTCTGAAGGCTTTTTCTGTGTCTCCCGACTACACGACTGGCACTGTTTGCTGCGCGCAAAACAACAAAGAAAGGACACTGTTCCCAAATGTCACGGGTCGCCCGAGTGCCCCGATGTCATCTGGAAACAATCTGCTGGGCCGCTGGAAAATAACACGCGGACAATCCTTTATTAGGTAAGGGGGCAATTCACGCACCGTTCACGAACCAAGCCACTTGCGTGTATTTCCATCGCATTCGAGATGGAAAAATAATAATAAATAATAATAAATTGATCACTTCGATCCACGAACTTTTGTGGGGACGCTGCTGTGCGCAAATGGCTGCCGCGTTTCGCCCGCAAAACACACAGTCACTACACATTACAGTACTTTCTGTCTCAAAGACGTGATAAGGCGCTATATCAAATGCAAGGATTATTATTATTATTATGCGAGTGACCTTGGGTACCGGCTGCTGCTGACTTTACATCTTGAATACAGGCTGTGTTCCCAGCTCCCTTGAAGTTCTTAAGAACTCCCAACGGAAGGGTTCATCGACCGTTAAAACTTTGGCTAAATAGAAGTTAAAAAGAAGTGTTGAAGGGCCATGTCACGGACCCAAACACTGATGGTGGTCTGAGTGTTTGGGTGCCAGGCACCTGTCGCACGAGCTCGGTGCTCCCGACGGGATCGGGCACACAGATGGGAACAGGCGAGGCTAGCTTCACGCTCCTGAATCCTGATGGATTTTCCCTTCCTCTCGGGAACGCTCGACCGCCCGTCCTCTGCGACCCGCCAGGTGCGGGCCTGACCTTTCTGGTTACAAAAATAACCCTTTTCACAGGTTGCGAAGCAGTGACCCGGGTCTGTCAATCTGCCAGCCATCACGGGCATGTGCGGAGGGAGCGGGGAGTTTGTGGAGACAAGGTCAAATCTTTAGAGAGGTTTTCTGGGGTGTGTGTCTGTGCTTCTATCTTTATCCTGGTGTGTCAGCCTGGCACAGTTGTAGCGCTCTCTCTCTCTCTCTCTCTCTCCTGAGTCAGAAGATTGTGGGTTCAAGCCCCCACGTTGGGACTTGGACTCACATAGTCTAAGCTGACGCTCCGATGCAACGCTGGGCATGTGTGTTGCGTTGCTGAGACGCCGTCCTTCGATAGAAACGTTAAACTGAGGTCCGTTCCGGTGGACGTTAAAAAACCCATCACCGTTCGAAAAGTGGAGGGGCTTACTCCCAAGTAAAATCGGCTAACAATCCCCTCCCAAATAAAATTGGTCACACACGGCATTGCTGTTTGTGGGGACGCTGCTGTACCCAAACTGGCTGCCACGTTTCGTCCACAAAATATACAGTCAATCCACTTTACAGTATATTCTGTGAAGCGTCTCGACGATGTAATAAGGCGCTCTTTCAAATGCAAGGATTATTATTGTTGTTATTATTATCTCATCTTTTCAAAGCCTCTCCCTCCCTTGCTCCCGCTTCTCCTCTTGGTATCTGTCCTTCGCCCACAGACAGACTCACAGACAGGACGCACGAGCCGATAACCAAGGCGGAGGAGAGAGAGAGAGAGAGAGAGAGAGAGAGAGGGAATGGAAGATTTTTTTTAAAAAAAAGAAACGACTCCTCTCTCAGTTAATTTGTCCCCAGTTTGCTCTGGTGAGTCATGATGTGCTTTCGGTAATACCCATCAAAGTGCCCGCGGAAAGCTTCCCGCTAAGCTCAGCGCAGACTGAATCCGTTGCGGATTCTATTTCTGGGGCAATGGTTAGTGTTTCGCGCTGACAGTGACGACTTGGAAGCCCCACATAATGTGCTGCGATTGTTCACGGTGAACAAGAACAGGCTTGTGAAGGGATACGTTTCCTTTCATGGTCTTAAAACAAAATCGCAACCGTCCATCTCAGCCGAGCTTCAGACAAGAATAACTAACGTACCGACATCTGCCCCCCAGACCTTTGGACTCCAATCCAATAGAGGAGCCTGGATACAGAGCAAACAGCAATTCTATTCACAGCGCGACTTACTACCAAAGCCGCAAAATATACAGTCAATATATATATATGCTTTGCCCACAAAATATACACACCGTTCACTTAACGGCATATTCTGTGAAGCGCTTTGAGACGTCTCGAAAACGTGATAAGGCGCTGTATCAACTGCAAGGATTATTATTAATATTATTATTATTAAACCTTTTTTTAAGATCAGCCTAAGACACTGTTAGTCGGAATCAACAAATCTTTCAAATAGTCTGGCTTCTTCAATGCTGCGTGCAATTATATATCAGTGACATTGTGTTGTCACTTTGCTTTCAACGCTGAGTTCTGATTACTAAAGACCATTGGCAATAATAATAATAATAATAATCCTTGGATTTGATATAGCGCCTCATCACATCATGGAGACGTCTCAAATTGTTTTACAGAGCATATTGTAAAATGGATGGACTGTGAATTTTGTGGTCGAAACACAGCAGCCAATTGCACACATCATGTCCTACAAACAGTCGGGACTAAATTTTTTTGGGGGGAGACGGGGAAGCTATCTGCCAATTGAATAACAACTGGGTTCCTACTTACTGCTAGGTAAACAGAGGTGTGTGGTGTAAGGAAACATGCCTATAATTTCGCCCCTTCTGGGAATTGAACCCGGATCTTCTCCCTCGCTGGCGAGACGAGTGGGCTAACCACTACGCCACAGGACTCCGACGGCCTCACTGTGGCCTCGAGAATAATCATTTCAGCAGAGGGGAACTTTCGAGCCAACAGAGTCAACTTTGTTGAACAAATATTGTAAACAATAAAAAAATAGCAGGGAACCTAATTAGGTTCAATGCTTGTTATTTCCCCCACTGACACACAGGCCAAAGCTGAAGCTGCCAAACCGCTCGTTTACAGCCCGACAGGGACTCCAAACTCGACCGATGTGAACACAAAGCCCTTTCTTTACTAGAAACATACAAGGTTCTGGCCAGTGATGAAGTGTCCCAAATAAACAGTCCCTAAAGACAGCACACTGGTACCAAAAGCAGATGGCTTGGATTTTTGGCTTCAGCCTTGTGTGCCTCTCTACAGGGAAAGCTGCACCTTCTGTTTGTAGCTGCTGCGGGAGGTGAACAGCCACCAAATACGATATCGTCAACAAACTCTTAACTTCACCCCTACAACAAAGGGTTGATCGGCATCCCGTCATCACCTTTCTAGTGTCTGATTTTATTTCGCCTTCGTGAAAAGGTTGACGTAGCAGAAAATACTTTCCTCTTGCTGTTTGTTTTTCGGTCCGTTTAAACGAGAATAAATTAAAATAAAACGCTTGTGTGTTTCGGTTAAGTCTGTGCTTGGATCTTGCTAACAACCGGCCCCTGAAGGCCACTTCTGGTGGCAAGTCTGAGTGGAAAGCATTGTACAGACACAACTCAATCAGATTTTCCAGAGTCTGTTTGATGACTGTTGGGATCTGAAAGGACTTTATGTGGCACGAAGGCTTTGACCGGCAGGTCAGAGTTATTGGCTGAGGTCAGAGTACGTCAAAAAAATGAAATACTACAATGGTCTTCCCCACGAAAAAGTACAACAGAAGATTAAGCATTGAGACATAGCTGGATAGAAAGCCTCAGTTACTCAACTACACAGTTGATAGGGCGATCGCCTGACTAGCTCCTCTATGGGGTTGATGGAAGGACTACAGGTAGTTTTAGATCATTTACAATGGGAAATTGCCTGCACAAATCGTAAACGTGAGCTTCAAGCGTTTGACCCAGATTAAAAGCAATATTCCCACGCCTCTGTCACGTAAGGTTGTGACCGAGAGGGCCCTACAGTGCGCTGTTCTTTACTTGCGGCAAATTTCGCATTCGGCAATTGCGAAGGGAATGCCCATTAGCACAAAGCACCGTGCAAATAGATTCACAACACACCGAAGCAAGCAAACAACAAACACAACTCGCACTTATACAGCAGCTTTCGTGTAGGGAGAACATCTCAAAGCACTTTGCAAAATCGACCAGTATTCCTAGACAGGAATTGCTGGACGAAAAAAGACCAAGGTCCATCTAGTCCATTTTCTACCATCGTGGTAGTTGCATGCAGCAATAATAGAGATGTTGACAGCAATTCATTTTGTATGGATTAGTCTACAACAGAGTGGAATGTTTTGGGAACCTTAGATCCAAAGTTGCCTGGTTCTTCCAAAGATACTACACTTACTACGTGTCATGTCTCAAATTACTCGGATCATGCCTCGCAAAATATTATCTCCTAAAAGAAATCTATCTAATTTTGCACTGGAATGAATCAACACTTTCTCCTTCCACCATCTCCCTAGGAAGCCTGTTCTATAGGTTTACCGCTCGCTCACTGAAATAGTGCTTCCACAGATTAGTTTTGCTCAGTCAATATTTAAAAGTGTATGTGAACTCTGTATGAAATAAGTGCTGTTTAGCATTATGGTGTAATTTTCTTGGGTGGCACTAAAATCCACTGCAGGTGTGACCCTGTGGGGCTGCTATGAGACGTTTCAGAAGCTTTTGGTTAATTGGATTTGTCTCCTCGTAATTGAATAAATTTCCATCTTTAAACCCAGTGTTCATTCCCTGCTATGCTCAACACCGAGTTAGCATCAACACCTTTAAACATATTAGACACCAGTGTTAGATAAACAAAGTAATATAAATCTGAGATTACAGCAACAATTTGCACACACATATACACACATATATATTAATAATACTGTATATTTTGGGAGCCAAAACGTGACAATCAATCGCCCACAAAATATACAGTCAATTCACTTTACAGTATATCCCGTGGAGCGCTTTGAGGCGTCTCGAAGACGTGATAAGGCGCTGTATCAAATGCGAGGATTATTGTATTATTATTATGGTGTATTTCACGTAGGGCAAAGTCTCAAATCACTTTATGGTCCCACAGAGGAAGCCTTAGCAAGTAGGGAGTAGAAGGGAATTGATCAGAGGGGTGGTCGAAAAAGCTAGGTGTTCAGAGGGAGTGAAGGGAGTGCACTGCAAAGGCTTTTTGGGGAGAGATCTAGAGAGCGGTGGCAAAGTGGCTGACAGTTTACATTGGGAACTGCGACGCTGTCTGGTTGCTTTTTGTTCATTTCACTCACGGCCCGGAGGCCGTTTGCAGCGAGAAGCTCTTTTGAAGCCGTTAATCCGGCACACATTTCAATAAAAAGAGAATGGTTACGAGGATTCCAAGTGAACAGCTTCAAAAGAAGCAGGATTCGCGGTTCAAATCTCCAAAAGCTCCTCGCAGTCAACCTGCCAACCACTTTTGGGCAAACAAACAGTTTTCTGTTAATCTACTCTTGCAGTGTCGTGAAGTCTCGCTCATTCCCCAAGATGAAGCCCCTTCCTCTTCCCTGCCTCTCGATCTCTCTCCCCCCCCCCCCCCCCCTCTCTCTTTTTCCCTCCTCCCCATTTACAATGCAAAATTGAATTTGTACAGCGCCTTTCACATTGGGAGGACGTCCCAAGGCCGAATTCGTTCACACGTCACCCCTTCTCTGTTCCACCATCCATCAATCAAACGGGGTGGGCCTTGTACTTTTCGACAGCTCGTTGATCCGCGCACCGCCATGGCGTAGAGCATAGGGACAGGAGGAGGCCATTCAACCCCTCAAGCCTGTTCCGCCATTCTATTAAATCAAGGCTGATCTGTACCTCAACTCCAATTAATCTATTTACACAACTTTTACGCCCCTGTCAGTTACTTGCAAATGGCAAACACATCTCTTACTCCACTGATTTTTTTTTACAGTGTGAATGTGCAGCCAATATAGCTGTTTGCCTCCATGACTCTTCCCCTTATCATGAACGCTCCCTGCCCTTGAGGGTCATCAGATGATCTGCTCAAGGCTTTCTCCAGAATTACTGCCCCCCCACCTCCCCCCACCCCCACTTTTCTCGCCCTACTCCCAGGAACGACATTTTCAAAGCAAGCTCGTGTTCAACTTCTAAGCAATCAAAAAAGGTTGGCTGGTTGGGTTGATAAAGCTTTTGCTATATTTAGCAGGCGACATTAATAATATAACCGTGCCGAGGGACATAATGGAATGAATGAGGCCGTATCTAGTTTGGTTCTCGGGCGGTGCAGTAGCAAGTGGTTAAAATTAGCGCTCTCCTATGTCAACGTGAAGCTGAAAGGCAAATAAAATTGGTCAGTTCGCTTCGCGGGCTGTTTGTGGGTCACTACTGTGAGCAAATTGATATTGTGTTTGTCTACAACAATAACACGGTCACTACACTTAACGGTATATCCTGCAAAACGCTTTGAGTTGTCCTCTTGACGTGAAAGACGCTATAAATGGATGTTGTTTTTTTTAAAAAAGAATTAAAATCTCTTACTGGGAATCCTTTTACAATGGGCTTCGTCCAAATGGCCAACTACAACAGGGGGGAAGGTGAAGAGTATTTAAACCGCTATGGGTTAAATGTGAGCAAAGGAACGTGTGATTGGGTGTCTATTGCCACAGGTAGGAGAGGAAAAGGATGTGACTGACAAGCCCTTCACTGACAAGTGACTTCATCAACACAAAGTAATTAATTGTAGAAAGAAACCCACCGAAAAGTCTCACTGCACTCAAGCAATTACAGTCAAGTGCTCTGACACGCTATCCTGTGCGAAGGGCGCTATTTAACCCAAGAAACACTGCACAACTAGCCCTAATAAATCAACTAATGTCAAGTGGGTTTCGTTGTCAGCAGGACATGGATTACTTTGGAAAGTGATTTGTTTTAACAAATAAAAACCCAACATTTAAAACCAATTTTTGTGCCTCTCCCTCTTCCCTCCCCTCGCCCATCACATCTTGGACCCAGCTTCTGGAAAAATCCATGGGGACGAATATATCTGAGCAGACATTCTGTGCCCAAAGTAAATGGAAAAGTTAACTGCATATGTCTGAGGAATAAATTGGCACAACAATGGCATGTAAAGTATTGTAGACTGAAGCAAGGTTAGAATATTACATTGGCAACTAGAATGGCCAGCTGGACTTATTTTGCTGGAGGAATTCCATCAGCAAACAAAGAGAGGCTTAAATAGACTGTGCTCTGAGGAGCCACAATGCCAATAATTTGACATTTGTACAGAGCCCTTCATATTGTGTGTATTTGTGTGGGCTGCAGGGGGAAGAGTAACTTCTGAAAGTGGTTCACAGAGCTGACCACGAGCCTGAGCTGGGGGGGGGGGGGGGGGGGGGCAGGGGTGGGGGGGGGGGGTGGGAAGGTGACCAAACGTGTGGTCAGAAGGAAAGGTCTTAAAGTAGGTTTTAAAGGTAGGGGCGGGGAACAAAGAGGATAGGAGCGAGATTTTACAAATTTAAAGGTGTTTACCAAAGACATTTGCTTTAAGAGGGTTTATTCTATCTCAGTTGGTTTCTCTGGTGCAATGGGAGCCTTGTTTGAGATCAGACAGAGACCAGGAAGTATTTCCTGACCCAGAGGATAATTAGCGTCTGGAACAGGTTACCAGAAAGTGGTGGTAGGAGACAGGTTACTGAGTCTGAGACGCAGCTTGCTGCTGCAATGGGAGGACAGTTAGGTGGATATTCTGGAAATTCAATGGACCTTCTTCATCTAATCCAAATTCTATTGTGATTCTGTGACCTATTGGTTAGGAGGGAAATAATGACAGCTAATCATCCTTGCATTTGATACAACAACTTTCACATTAGGATGTTTCAAAGGATTTACTGTAAAGTACATTATAGGTGAACAATTGAGTTATTGCAATTGTTTGTTAGGAGGGCAATAAATTAATTATTAATTACACTAGGCCCTTGTCTCTATCTAATAATAACAATTTGATATAGTGCCTTATCAAGTCGTTGAGACGTCTCAAAGCGATTCACAGGCTTTATAATAAAGCAAACTGACTGTGTGTTTTGTGGGCAAAACGCATCTACGTCATGCACTACAGCGAAGCCTACAGCATCATGACCTCTCTTTTCCCCGGGATAGTATTTTAAGAAGTCTTGCGCGCTCACAAACTACAGGAGACGGTCAAGCATGTGGAGCTTTGTGGCACTGCAGACAATTATATCCCAAGCGGTGGAAAAATACTCCCGGCCATGCCGCGTGGTTCACAGTCTGTAGCTGGCAGGCTTCACAAAATGTTATATTGTTCAGTGGGGATGAAAGAGGCAGAATCGCACATTTCCTACCTGAATTAAACAAGAGTTTCGCACTTTTCGAAACAGCCTCGCCCAGTCGCAGTGAAAGCACGCATTACATCCAACTGCTCACTCAGTCCACGACTGTTTGTAAAACCCTGCTGTGCGCAATTGGCTGCTGTGTTTCGCCCATAAAATATACAGTCAATTCACTTCACAGTATATGCTGTGATGCGCTTTGAGGCGTCTCGAAGACGTAATAAGGGGCTACATCAAATGCAAGGGATTATTACTAGTAGTGTTATTATCCAGTCTTCTAATGGAGTGTGAAGCTCGTGGGACGTATCAGACATCCTTCGGATGAGGTCGCCTCTGCCTGTTCAGGGGGTTACGTGAAGACCCCACGGCACTAGCGAAAAGAGAAGGGAGTTGCTCCCTCCTTGTGTCATGCCCAACAATTCCCCAAATAAAAATTGGTGATTTGTTCCATCGCTGTTTGTGGGGCATTGCTGTGTGCAATTGGGCTGCCGCGTTTGCCTACAACTACACAAGTCACTTTATCCTGTGAAGAGCTTTGAGACGTCTTTCCGACCTGCTAAGGCGCTGTACCAAATGCAAGGAAATGCATGGATTATTTCTCACTTCCGGATAACTACAGAAAGAGTGGCACATCCCGTTTGCTCTTGTTCTTTGTAACTTTACTCTGATCCCTTTTCCTCGCTACAGTATTTAGAAAATAAATGAATGAGTTGTTTAGCCTGTTCTCACTTTAACTTCCTTTGAGGTCCTTGTGTAGATCTCGCCAAATCCCTCCACGCTCTTGTCCCACTCCACCTCTGCTACTCCCATCCAGCCACACTCTCCTGCCTCCCACTCCACCACTGGTTCTCCACAAACTGAAGCCTGTTGCTTGTCCCTCTCGTCCTCCCTGCACCTTGTGCCGCTCTCCCTGATCTCATGGCCTCTTACGTACCTACCTCTGCGATAGGCCTTACAAGTAATATCATCATAATGCCCTCCGCTCCTTTTCCCACTTTGCTCAGTCATCTACCCTGAGCTCCTTGAGCCTTCAGCCCTTACCTGAAAGCCTCCACTGGGAAAGCTGTTGTAGTCAGAAAATGTCTCGGTGAATATGAAACGCTAAAAGTCCAGTAAACCACAACATTTCATTAGTTTTGTGGGCCCGAAGGAACTTCCTCTGAGGGCAAAAAGGGTTTCCGTGCTTTGAATGGAGCCAAAGTCCAAAGGAAACCGAATTCCTCAGCGCTGACTGTACAAACACTGCCTCCAGCTACGATACTCCCATTCAGTGGCGGGTCCTAGGCAAGATTATGAAAGAAAAGCCATTGATGAAAAATAAGGGAGTGGTAGAATTCAGACTTTTTCTTAAGGTTCCCCCAGGGTTGCTGATCATTGAATATCTAAGCCTCATTCGCTCCTTTCTCTCTGTACATTTCTTCAGTTGAAACAAAGCATTTTGAGGATCACCAATGTCGCAAACGCAAGGAAACAAAAGCAAAGCTACTGTCGTGCTTTTTCTGCAAGAGGCTGACTTACTTACGAGCCCAAGACTCCGAGAATGTCTGAAGAACCGCTTCACGAACGTTTTATGAAAATTGTGGCGTCTACGGATTTGGAGATCGACAACAACAACAAAATTACATTTGTCTTGCCGCTTTCATGTTGGGAGGACGTCCCAACACAACAAGTTTGCACCTTTCGGAGAGCGATGGCGTTGATACAGTGGGTTAAACCATTGGGCCCCTCATAACCCATTCAATGCCTGGAATATTACGCTACCAGCTGAAAAATACCAAAGTCCCTCTCTCATCGCTGCTTAGAGATTCTCTGTGTTTCGGATACCACCCCACCCACCACCCCCCCTCCCTAGGGCAGGTCAATGCTATCGCTCTGATGCGTGATGGCATCCGTCTGATACAATGAACACTGTATTCCTCGCCTCACAGCTGCAGGAGGTATCCCAACATCTGGAGCTCAGGTGGTGCTGAGCAAAGCAAACCCTGTTTAATCAAGCCTTCCACTCCATCCACACTACCGTGTTTTGACTCCCCCACCCCCACCGCCGTTCCCTTTTTACTTTCAATTTCCTGCCACTTTATTTGGGTTGGACATTTTTTTTTTTTGCTTTTGAAAAGTTTCCCTTTTTGAACGACCGCCTAACTTCAAGAAAACCTTTACCACAGTTCAAAAGCAGCGCAGGCTTTATAAGTTCCAGATGCGGCAAAGTATGGGAAGCATGAGCAACTGAAATAGCTGGGGAGCGGAATATTTATTGAAAGGGAGGGCTATTTTTAATACAGAGAGATTTCCTCAAATACACATTCTTAAGCATCAAACGGGAGCATAAATAAATACACAGAGCTCCCTCACACATCAGATTCTTCGTGCAGTATTTCACACCAACCTCCTTCCTCGCTCCACCTGTATGAACGTTAGCCGGACTTCTGTCACTGCAGTTAAATTGCTGTGAATGTTTTTTTCCTTGCTTCCTACACATCTGCATTGAAGGTTTGAAACGCATCATGCTGACCTTATGAAGCAATCATCTGTAATAATAAACAATAATGATCCTTGCATTTGATACAGCGCCTTTCACGTTAGGACGTCTCAAAGCGCTTCACAGGATTTGCTGTGAAATGCAGCGATGGTGTATGTTGTACAGCGCTTCGAGGCACTATCCTACATGGACAACAACAACAACTTTTATTTATATAACGCCCTCCACGCGGGATAGCGTCCCGGAGCGCTATTTGAAGAGCACGATATAAATCCAAGTTGTCGTGGGCAAGTTGCAAGAAGTGAATGGCCAATTTCATCTGGTGTGCGTCTGTGTATATGTTTGTGTGTGGGCGCATGTGTGTGTGTGGGGGGGGGGGTTGAGGGGTCAGCTAGGAGGATAGCATGAGAATACTGTATTGCATGGGATTTTTAAAGTCCATCCCCCCCACCCCCGCACTCTGTTGTAAGCACCTAAGCACGTTCAATGTTAAAACGGTCAAAATATTAACAACAAGAAACCTCTTTCACGTTGGGAAGATGCCCGGCCCAAAGTGTTGGCGCTGATATCTGATTAGAGTGGTTCACTGGTGACTTTAGGAATGGCTTTACTGGAACTGTAATGTAGGAAAATGTGGGAATTGTTTCAAAAAAGTTAAAATCAAAGCAATTTGTTGGAGAGAGTGCACAATGACTACTCAGATTGTCTAAACCGGATGCCCACCCCCATAGCGGCATTTGGTTTTCAGTATAATTAGATGTCTATTAATCCCTTGAGGCTGCAATTTCAGAGGAATGGATACATTAAAATAGGAATTAAAACCAGTTCAGTGACCGAGACAGAAACATTCTCGTCAAGCTTCATTCTGTTGACAGGAGAGACTCCTTTGAACAACTGACAGATTATTTCTCCCAGTCTGATTTTCTTCACGCCCTACAGATACAAGGTACATTTGGCTGTATACTCTCACACCCCTTTCATCCAAAAGTAATCTTTCCACAGTCTGATTCCCTGAAAATAGACAAGTGTCTGCAGACTGTGTAGATGGGAATTAATCCAGCTCTCTTATTTTGACTAGAAAAGATAAGGATTTGGCAACAGGACTGAAAATAGACGGATGCAAAGGCAGCGAGTAACAGGTTGATGTACATCAAACGAGGGCGGTATAAGTTGATCAGTTATTTTTATTGGTCGTCCATATTAGATTGTATCAAGCAAAATTGGCTGTGGATAAGACATCTGAAAGACGTCAACATGCGGTTCACACTTTAGGACCTGTCCTGCTGCCAACCATTCTGGGGCACCATCAAGGAGTAACTTGCGGCAGTCTTTTGATATTCAAATCAAGCTGGAGGCTTGCCCGACTTTTCCGGGCAACTTCAAAGGTAGCTTTCTCTCTGCATAATCGGACCGAAGCTATTAAATGTCTGGCTTTAGTGAAGCACCACTTTGCAACACTGGCACTCACTCATCTGACCAACCGCCCTGAAAAGCCGAACTATAATAATGATGATAATAATAATAATCCTTGCATTAGATATAACGCTCTCTCATGTCACTGAGACCTCTCAAAGCGCTTCACAGACTATAGCATGAAATAGTTTGACTGTGTATTTGTGGGCGAAACTTTCTTGTTCCCTGCAGCACAAGCCGGGTGTTATTCACAAGAGAGAGTGAGTGTGGGTGAAGATTGCTGCTTAATAGAATACATTAGAATGTACAGCACAGAAACAGGCCATTCGGCCCAATTGGTCTGTGCCGGTGTTTATGCTCCACATGAGTCTCCTCCTGCCCTTCCTCAACTAAACCTTCAAGCATAACCTTCTATTCTTCTCTCCCTCATGTACCTATGTAGCTTTACCTTAAATACATCAATGCTATTTGCCTCAACATCTCCTCGTGGCAGCACGTTCCACATTCCCACTACTCTCTGTGTGAAGAAATTTCTTTTAACTTCCTGATTTGATCTATTGGTGACGATAACCCCTCAGTTCTGGGATCATCCTTGTGAATCTCCTTTGCAAGAATTCATATTAAAACATCGCAAACGTGTGTTCAGTGCAAAGCACAGAACAAAATAACAACCCAATTTGGTGGGGGACGGGGACGGGGGGAAATGAAGAAGAGAGAAAATTACTCTCTACATTTCCACCAGTCAATAATTCATATTCTACATCTACTTTCCAACCCCCAACTAATTATACCCAGTACTTCTTTTAAAAAAAGAAAAAATTGATGGAAAACGGTAACAAAATATTCATTACTCCCACTGCTCCCTCCTTGAACCATTGCACAGTAAGACACGATTGGAATAGCCAAGGCATATATTATGCAGATTAAATTTTTGCTTGTCCTTGCCTTGGGCACATGCATAATACATGAGAGGAAGAACATCTCAGTGTTCTATTTTTTTTTATGCACGGCTAATTGTCCCCGATTTTCACCTAAATTTAAGAAGCAATTAATGGTGAGCGAAGACCAGAATATTTTTAATGGACACAATTAGCAATGCAACGGTTTTCACTTACTGCTGGCAATTCACTTTCTTTTTATAAAACCCACACCTAATTTCAAATCGTGTGGTCGCATCCACAGTCCAACTTAAAGCTGCTTCTACAAAATACAACTACTGTACTGTATCAAGAGGTTTAATCTCTGAAGATTTTTAACACTTACAAGAAGGCATATCCGCAGGCTGGTGGCATAACCTTGTGCTATTTTTTTATTTGTGGCAGCTACGTCCCTACACCTCTGATATGGATTTGCTGCCAAGCTCTTAAGGAAGGCAATTGTGCAATGATTATAGTAACTAATAATGGTAATAATAATCCTTTTGCATTTGATCCAACTCCTTATCGCATCGTCGAAACATCTCCTTTCTGGGTAGAGGAGAGTGTTAATTTCTCCTCTCTCTAACTGATCAATCCCAGAAAACAAATACGATTTTTTAAAAAAAAGTGCTTAGACGGCACCCCAGAGGCAAAAACATACATTTAACCAAAACAACGTACAATAAAACAGATGGCATCAGTCTGGTTGGAAGAAGGCAATTCTACTTACCTGCAGAGTGGAACACCATCTACTGGTCAGACCCTTCCTTCAATAATACTATTGGGTTCAATGCTTCAGTGGACGCCTGAGCTCAAGGTCTTAGCTCACACTCCTGCCTTGCTGGAGCTTTTGTCCTTTCAATAAGACCTTAAACCAAGGTCCCATCTGGCTGGTCCTCCAACAGGCATTCAAGATCATTACTCTATCCGAAAAGAGATGGGAATGTCTCCCGGTGTCCTGCCTAACAGTCCTCCAGATAAAATTGGCCATTCACCTCAGGGCTGACATGTTATTAGTGCCTATTAAAAAAAAGTCACTACACATGATGATATCACTATGCTGTGAAACACTTTTGAGAGATTACAAGGCTATAAAATATCTGCAATTATCAAACCGCTTTCAAGCGTAAGGGGCTAGTGAAAAACTATTTGATCTTACTTAAGAAAATTGGTGCAATTAAAGTCTGAGCGAAATTGGTCTCCCGGGGGCCAGAACGCAGTGGAAGTTTTTTTTTTAAACTCCTATTTATTCCAAGATGTGAACCCATCTGATCGTGGGAACGGCGCCCCATAATTTCCGTTGTTGTACACTTACGTAGGCTGCATAGTTGTTGGATTATATAAGAATATTCAGCACACCATCCAAGTCTCCCACCTCTCACTCTGCAGGAAGCGAGCCACAGGTAACTTGCCAACCTCATAAACATTTCAGACAGATTCTGGTGCGAGAAGCTGACATGTTTTTCATCTCGCTCTCAAACCCTGAAACAGGAGTTGCGTTACTGCAAAAAGGGTGAGCTGTGCAGGACTGTGTAATCTTTCTCTCCAAATTGCGTAACACCGTATTAAAATGAACTGTTATATTGAAACACCCTAATGGGTTTTACTTGTGTGTTCCCCGCCCCACACGTACACACACATTTTTGGAGGTGGACTTTCCTTTCCAGCATGGTTTGTTTTGCTCGAGTCTGATTTTAGCTGTTGTCTGGCCAATGTTAAACACTGTGAAAGTCCCCTTTGTTCAAACCATCTCCACATAGTAAAATTGAAATGGAATTAAATCCAGCTATGTACAATGCAGGGTGCTATTAATAATAATAAACAATAATTTGATGTAGTGCCTTTCACATCAGGGGGACTCTTCACGGGATATACTGGAAAGTCATCACTCTCCTGATCACTCTTGGGAGGGAGATGGGGGAAAGAGAGAAAGAGGAATGGGGAAAAATCACCAATGAACCCATTTCTACTTAAGCACATGCACCTTCCTACAAGGATCACTGAGAGTGTTCGAATCAGAAATATATTATTGTTTAAAATATTTAGTTCAGCTAGAAAGGCTCATGCAATCGTGACTGTGCATTTTGTAGGCGACTGCAGCAGCCAATTTGTACACAGCCCAATGTCCCACAAGCATCCATGAAGTGAATGACTGATTTTATTGGGGAGGGGGGAATGTTGTCCAGGACACTGGGAGAAAGAAACTCTCTTCTCTTTTCAAATACTGGATTCTTTTAACGTCCACCGGGACAGGCATATGGCTCTAGATTTACAGTAATAATAATAATCCTTGTATTTGATATAGCACCTTATCACATCTTAAAGTGTTTCAGAGAATACACTGTAAAGCAAATTGACTGTATATTTTGTGGGCGAAACTTAATGTCACATCGGAAAGATGGCACCTCCAGCCATGCGCACACTGCATTGGAGTGTCAATATAGACCGATGTGCAATATGAACCCACAATCTCCTGACTCAGGGACAAGTGTGTGACTAACAGAGCCAGGCCACAGATATTTGAGATATTTTAGAATAAGGAGCTATAAAAGGCAAGTCTGTTTTTCTTTCCTGCGTTAAACTTTTTTGGACTCTAGGTTTCTCTGACCATGGATGGAAACTGTTTTCTCAGCCTCTAAGAATGCAAAGCATTTTATTGCTGAATGGAACTGACTAAAGAAGTAAAACTTACTGCTCCAGACTCTTGCTTAAGATCTGTCAGTGGCACTTACAAGCCAGCTGGATGGCTGGGAGAGAACACAAGGCTTTCCTACCCAAGAGCAGCGAAACCTTTGATTTGCAGTAATTACGAATGAAGCCTATAAAGCACATACTTTTACAAATAAGTTTTCTCTCGGTTGGAATCAAAAATATTATTACCTAAAATACTGTGTTATTCTAGTTCAGCTAGAAATGCTTACGCAATGGTTCATATTAGAATGATTTGTAGACACTGGAGACAGCTAACTTGTAGAGTTTATGTCTGAGTGTGACGTATCTTATGGGGTAGTTGGTATAACATTGGATAGAATGTAATGGAAAATGATGGTAATAATAATAATAATCCTTGCATTTGATATAGCGCTTTTCACGTCGGGAGGACGTCCCAAAGCGCTTCACAGAACACACTGTGAATTGACTGTATATTTGTGGGCGAACGCGGCAGCCAATTGCGCACAGCAATGTCCCACAAACAGTCGTAGATTGAATGACCAATTTATTATTGTTTTTGGTTTTGGAGGGATTATTATTAGGCTCTGTGTGGAGTAAGGAAACTTGCCCGAGGTTTCGCCCTCTGCCTGGAATTGAACTCAGGTCTCTCACTTGCAAAGCGAGTGCTCCAACCACTGAGCTACAGGACTCCACTGTGTGCCTTGAAGAGTTAAATTGCTTCACAAGTAATAAAAGGCTCAACATGGTCGTTAATTCCGTTACTTGATGTATCCTCGAAGGGACCCGAGCAAGAGAAGCTCGCCTACTGTTATGAACTTCGATATTGTCGTTACAGTAACATTAATATACGTGTGCATAACAGCAAATATCATTGGTCATAACCTTACCTGCTGTAACTATGTTTCGCCCATAACATACACAGTCAATTCACTTTATAGTAAATTCTGTGAAGCGCTTTGAGACACCTCAAAGACGTCATAAGGCGCTATATCAAACGGAAGGATTATTATTGTTATTGAACTGATGCACCTTTTCTGCCTTATAAAGTAAACACGCTTTAAAATACAAAATACAAGTGACTTTGGTTCCTCTGTTCAAGGGTTCCTGATATAAAATTTCGGCTAAGAGAATAAGCTGGTCTACTCTGGCCACGCTTTTCGTCCCAGGCTTTAACAGAGTGGTTGACTCCACCACTGGCTGTACCTTCAACCCAACAACATCAGCCAACTCAACTCCGCTCTACGTTGCTCAGCTACTGCCAGACACACACACGGACACCCAGCGCAATGCTTATTATAATGAAGGGCGCACTTGGTGCGGTTTTGCTCCAACCATTAAATTTGACCCTTTTTTAAAAAAAAATCACAGAGGATTTATTATTGTACATTTAAAAACAACGTGTTGACGCTAAGTGAAACACTGTCTCCCCCTACTGGACACAGTTAATACTACGTGTCCATTTTACACACTACGCAGGAAAGGCACACGGCCCCAACACTGTATTGCATTAACTATTCAGAATGAATAAATAAAAGGAAGTCCAGCGAGCAGGGAGTTAGCATATATATATAGATATATATATGTCAAGCCTATATATAATTTATCAGCATGTTAACTGGGTCCTGTTTCCTTGCCTCCTCATCATGGGCAACTTCGGCATCATCAGAAAAATAGACTTCCCATTGCAGTAAGCAGTGATGCAATATTCGGGTTGGACACGGAAGGGCCATGTAGATCCAGCGCAGCATACTGCAACCCTTCAAAATGGTCCAATGCATTGGACTGGGGTTAATAAACAGCCGTCTCCCCTGAACGAAGAGTCAGCACATACACATGCAGTATTATAACAATCCTTGCCCTTGAGGCAGCACCTGTAAGTTTGAAAGGTCACAAAGCATTTTGTGTTTGCTATCAAAGAAGCGACCCAGGTATCCAACAATAAAGAGGTCACTTACCTTGTGTGCTCTTCTTTGTTGAAGTGCTCGCATCCTCTATGCACCACTGGAGTATGAGGCTCCTGTTAACCACACACCTTCAATGCCAGTGAGAGCTGACTGCTCACTTGTGGAGGACGGAGAGCAAATGGGAATATCATGTTTCTACAGAGACTAGTCATCATTCTTTGAATGCAATTTAACCTGACAGGCTACATACAGTTACATTACAGTAACTTCGGAGAACGCAATACATTGGGGAAAGGTAAAAAGGAAAGAATTCATTCAATGCCCCCTGGGTTTGTAATAAAATAAAAATCAATCAAGAATGGTCTATTTGACATAGTGAAGGTCTTGGATAATTGTACAAATGAGTTTGCTGAATGAAAGGTACAAGCGCACACACAAGATTAGGGTGGGGAAATTTATTCATGTCAAAAATTTCAATAGTCAAATGCTGGATCTCCCAGTTATAAACATACAGAGAATGGAATGGTTACAATAGAGCAGACATTTGGTTTCCTACTTCTTATTGCGTATTGCCACACGAAAGAAAAAAAGGGCTACAGAATTAACGCTGGTTAGTAGTTCACTGTATTGGATCCGGCAAAATTTGTGGGCTTCATCCATGGCATATTCAAATAAATAATAATAATCCTTGCATTTGATAAGAGCGCTTTATCACGTCTTCGAGACATTTCAAAGCTCTTTGCAGAATATACTGCAAAGTGAATTGTCTGTATATTTTGTGGGTGAAACGTTCATCTCTGAGCTGCAACAGTCAAAAACTTCATAGATAAAAGGTCCAGGTCAGTGATCGAGACTGACCGAGTGGTAACATTGAGAATGAGCTCTTGACCTGCTCCTCCTCTACCCCTCCTTCACCCCCCAAAAAAATATTTAATTTACACTTAATGAGACATTGATTTTTGGTTCAATTTTCCCCCTTCCTCCGGTTCTGCAAATTTACTTCTAGATAATCTTCAATAAATAAAAGCCACACACTTCATCTCGTTTTGCGGCATTCAGAACAGATTTTTACTTGCGACAAAATATAAATCCCAAATTGCAACTTCAACTTATTGGTTTGACTGAGAAAGACACAACACACACACACACACATAAAGTTGGTAGATTTTAAACCTACAAACACAGCCAACTCAAACTACTGCATTTCCAGTCATTAATGTTAAGGCTCCGCTGTAGTCGAGCAAACCTTTACATTGTAAACTAATGCAATCATCTTGCCCCACCCCTAGTGAACATCTCCAGCGAACTACAAATCCATACCGATAACAGGTCTCAGTCTATGGCCCAGATGGTCCCAACTCCCTGATCTGTTCGGTGGCTAAACAGCTAGTAAAGGGAATGAAAGATCAAAACAAAATCTTTTTAAAAAGACACAGAAGATGGATAGATACACACTCTCACGAGACTAGATCCTGTTTTGACAGTTCCAAAATAGGTACTGACGCGTGTCAGACAAAAAAAAAACTTTGTTAATATTTCAAAGCACGGGATTGAGTTTAGCAGCCACTGCAATCATTTCTTACTGAGTCGCTCGAGCAAAATAATAGCTCCTGCAGTTTCTGCACTATGCTTTGGAGGAAAACCTACTAAAAAGGAGTATTGCAAGTAGAGAAGCACCATGCTGTGTGAAGTATTCATGTTTTGCAGAAACTAAACTCTTTTTGAATCTCTTTTTAAACCTGGATTTGGATAAAAGACCCTTTGATGGGGAATTTTTTTTCCTGAAGGGAGCCATGATTACCTATTGCTGTTCTTGAAGGCCCCCATGATACAGGGACTGCTTAGAAAACGTTGGGAGTTTGTGTAGACATAAATACAAGAATACCAGGACATGGTATTGGAATGTCACCACATCAAGAACACATTGAAACTGAAGCATTTTGAACATATGGAAGACTGCTGTTATATTCTGATACATAGACTAGAGGGGAAAATGTTCCCTTTGCAATATGTGACTCAAGTTACGAGTAAAACTGTGGCGCGATTAAAAGCTGACAAACGATCTCGAAATTGGTTCAATTGCATTCGTTTGAAAGAGTTTCATCACGGAAAAAAAAAAACTTCTTTGCAAAACCCGCCAGATAATAATAATAGTTTGAAATTACATTGTTGATCATCACAATTTTACACCGTTTGTCCTGAATTGACCCATAACACAGAGAGAGAGAGAGAGAGAGAGAGAGAGAGAGAGAGAGAGAGAGAGCAAAAAAAAGGAAGAAATTGCATCCGCGGGTTCCGGGAGGTTTGGAGGAGCGGAAGGACAAAAAAAATGTATACGTGGATCAAATCTAAAGGGTCACTGACTCTTTCAACCCCCTTCCCAGTGTAAAATATAGGCGAGCAACAATGCAAAAACCGCTTTGCACATCATTACAAAAGTAATTTTATATTAGAGCTTTACATGTTAATTGCCATTGCTTTAAGACGAGCAGCAGATTTTAAATATACAGTGCACAAATGTACTAAAACGAAAGTTAAACGTTAATTACATAAACTGATTTTTGTACATAAATTGTTTTACCGTCGACTTATTTCTCCCCCCGCCCCCCCTCCCACATCCCCCCCCGCACCCACCCCGCCCACGTCACTCTCAAAACGACGGTTTTGTTTCATGTAATTCTCTAAATATTTGTAAGCTGAGCTCTCGCGACGAGTGGACTGGCCGTCAGAGAGAACAGTCAGTTTGCTTGAGGTCCCAATTCTTCCCGTGGCGCGTTTCAAGTGTGCAAGCTCTTCATTTGGCTGCCCACCAGATAATGAGCCCCAGAATGACACCGGCCACACCCAGGATTGCGATCAGAATGCACAACTTCTTGCGAGATTTTTTCTGGGGGTGTGGGGGAAAAATAATAATAATGATGATAATACAACATGGATCACTGTTGATTTGTGGACAAACAAGAAAAGCAAGTTAGCACGGCAGAATACTGTGGTAAAGTTAGAAGACAATAATAAATTAGTTCTGTACAGCGCCTTTCACGTTAGGAGGTAGTCCCAAGGTGCTGGACTGTCAGGGATCCGTACCCAAGCAAGACAAGTTGGGCGATCAAACAACGGGATCAGTATTCACATGTAATATACGTTATGTTATACGATTGTTTATACAGGTCCCTTTTTATACGAAAGACTACAGAGAGTTTCTAAACAACATTGATCGGAAATTAGCAACACTGGTTGGGAGAAGTAATCTGCAAGAGTGCGCTGTAATGGAAATCATTGGGCTGCCCTTTATAACACTATGATACACAAGGAGAAAGAACTTACAGCACAGGGTTGCTTTGCTGTTCATCGCGCTTGCAATCCATTACATAAAGCATGGTGCTAATCTTACCTGGTAATAAGACGCCCTCTGCAAATGGTGACTTCCTTGTTCAACGTGTACCTCCGCACTCTCCACGTTCGCTTCTATGCTGTCTGTAGCCGAGTACAACACAAACCCATCAAATGCAAAGCTTTCACGATGCAGAGAAATACTATTGAATTGCTTGCGTAAGTTTTAAGCAGTGCACAGAGGATCTTACCAATCATGTCTCCTTGATCATGGATCATCATGGCTAAATCTTTAAAAATCTGGTTGACGTCCAAGATGTTTGCCTGGACAGAGGAAATGTAAGTGTTTTGAAATCTTCATCGAGTTATACCAATAAAATTAAACCCACCCCAATTGCACCCCAAGATATGCTTCAATAGGTAATCTCAAACCTCTAGTTGTCTAATTGCAGTCTCCCTTTCCTTGATGAGTGTCAGGTCTTCTTCAGTTATTGCCACATCTTGAGTTTGAGCTTGTGTTCGATTCCAGTCTTCACTACTGGAACAAAAAAGGACAATTTTCTTCTTTTTTGGGGGACACAAAGTAATCCTAGCTCAGCTGCAATTCCCCATACAACAACCCAATAATGTTGCTCAGCTTCCAAACTCAGCAAAGCAACCTTACTGCACGGGTATGAATTTCCATCTATCCATCCTTGCTCTATCAGTCAATTCCGCTCTGTAATTTAATGCTAATTTATGTCAACTTTGTGGACACTTTTGTCCCTTGTACTTCACCCACAGTGGACTTGGCTGAGACTGCCTCACAGTTATGCACACTCTAACCTTATCCTATTAGTCTGGCTGGGTTTGAGTTGGTGAATGGCGCAGTATATCAATCAAATGTGCTCCCAATCAAATGCACAATTGGCTGCCACGTTTCTCCTACAAAATATACAGTCAATTTTGAGACGTCTCAAAGACGTGATAAGGCGCTACAAGGATGAGTATGAAGAATATTTTCAAGCAGCGCAATATTTTAAGAGCATCTGCGAGTTTATAATCCTCACCTTTCGAATGAAACCAGTTGCTCTTCATTGTGCTCGTCATCGGTGCAACTCTAGAAACGGTTTAATAGAGAATTTCAGTAACAAAGCCACAGAATCAGCTTGATGCACACAAGATCCTAACAAAGAGAGAAGCCGAATTCAGGAAATCTACACAAGATTTAGGGTTTGATGGTGGATCCCAATAATACTGTACGAATATAGTGTCCGCTTTCTGCCCAAGACTAACATAGATATAAGAATACTGTATTGCGACAGAAAACTTACCGAAAGGCGTGATCCCGCCCTTGCTCTTGCTACAGATTCCCTCTCTTTCTCTGCAGCTTTCCGCTGAACTGCTTGGAAGTTGTTCAGAGCGGTGGAGAATTCATTCATTAGACGCTCCTTCTGTATTTTCTGTTGACGCTGAAGATACCGGAGAGACGCGTGGAGCGAGTTGGAATAAGTTATCCGGGATAGTCAACAAAGGAAATGGTACCAGTTCAAGTTACAGCTACAGTTACCCACTCTAATTGGAAACCAAACTCTTCCCCCTTGTGAAAACAACGTTACCAGTGCTAAAAACCACTGGCATGCTTTAAATGTGTGAGGTACAATAATTAAGAAATTTCCCGTTTTGTCTCAATGTTCATTTTGGAATAGTGTTCCGAATGTAATGTGTAACATTACAATTTCTCAACCCTATCCCCAACTCCACTCTCTTCTTTATAACTTCTCTGAGAAAGAGATGGTCAAGTTAGCAGCAATTACTGCTTAATACGAGTCTTACCGGGAGAGTATAAGAATTGCTAGTTGAAAGCTAGATAAAATCTTTCATAACCAGACCAATCATTCGTTCGGTTTGGATTGAATTCAAATCCAGGGTACCAAAGTGAAAATGAGATGCCAGGCAATGTTCTGGTAGTTACTCACTTGGTCCAAGTGTGACAAAGGTAGCGATCCAAGATCCTTCAAATGTTTGTTTGTTTCTTTTGCAAGTTGATTTGTGTAGTGTTGCAACTGTTGTCTATAAAGGAAGGGGAAGGCAACATGATTGAAATTAATAAAAAAAAATAATCCTCGCATTTGCAATGGCACCTGACCCCATCGGAAATACATCTCATAGCGCTTCAAGGGATTTAGTGTGAAGTGAAGTGACTGTGTATTTGCAAGGCAAACGCAGCAGCACAATTTTGAACAGTGGTGTCCCACAATCGGCCATGGAATGAGTCACCAATTTTATTAGGGGATTGTTGTGCAGGACATCTGGGGGTTGGGGGGGGGAGGGGAAGAGAGAAACTTCCTTCTCTTTTCAAGTAGTGCCATGGTATCTTTAATGTCCACCTGAACAGGCAGATGGGACCTTGGTTTAACGTCTCCTCTGAAGAACGGTACCTCCGACAATGCATTGTCCAGTGCAAGTGTCAACTTAGCCTGTGGGAGTTTAATTCCCGACATGGAGATGAACCCACAACCTTCTGACTCAGAGGCGAGAGCTCTACCACTGAGCCAGGCAGTCACGCAAGCAAATTGGGAGCAATTTTCTTGCGATTCCTTTTAACTGCAGCCATTGCAAATAAATAGTTAATCCTTTCCCAATGCCATATCCAAATCACCTGCCCGCATCATAGCCAGGCCCCAGGAGAAAGCACGAGCCAGATCTCACTCCTTCAAGAAAGATCCATTTACTCCTTTTATGCTTCAGCCAACAGAGATATTGGTATGTATTGACTGAAGATGGGCCACATGGGATGCTTGAACACAAGTTGTTTGCTCTGGTCAGATAAATGAATGGATATTGAGGTACTTTTACGCTATGCATTATCCACTTATGCATTAACTTCTTGGCTAATTTTCTCATCGCCTGTCTGGCAGCTGCTGACTCATGCGGTTTGTTCGGCTTCACAAATATTGGCCACAGTCATGTGGTCACCATTTGTGATGCATGATGCTCCTCGACGGTGAATGTCAGCTAGCTATTCAACCACAGGGACATCACAGCTAAGTGCGATTCTGTCCTCATCCAATCTCCACACTTCTGTACTTTCCAGCAAGCGTCAACAGATTGTAATCAAGGAGCCCTGGATGATTTCAGCCCTCCCTCAGCTCAAGGTCACTGAGACCAGCTAACTCAGCACACACCCAGATTCTAGTCTGCCAGCTTTCTGGTCTGTATCGTTTGTGCCTTTACTCACTAGGCTATCTCTATACTCTATATTATTATATGGATAAGGTATAGATGATCACAAACAAGCTCCTCATGTACTTACAGCCTGTCCTGAAGCTCGCTTGTATCGCGCTGTGTTCCTACTTGCTGCACCATGGTGTTTATCTGTGCGGCTGTGGGCAATAATAAACATGGTCAAATCGACCTCGCAATGAAACTAAACTACAGCAAATTCCTGATATGAAAAAAACGTACAACAACTTGCACTTGTATAGCGCCCTCCTCACAGGGTAGCGTCTCGGAACGCTTTAACAGTGGAGGAGCCTGACTCTGAGCCGGGTGGGCGGGATGTAAGCACCATCGAAAAGGAAGGTTTTCAGGCAGGACTTCAAAAAGGGGAGAGAGGGGGCAAGGCAGAGGATTGAGGAAGAGTATTCCAGAGTTTCGGGGCGTAGTGGCTGAAAGCGCGACCTCCGATGGGGTGAAGCATGAGGCCGGTGCCAGTCGAGCGGAGGCACTGGGTGATGGATTAGGGAGTGAAGAGGTCGGGGGGGTAGGGAGGTGTCAGAGAGTGAAGGGATTTGAACACAAGTGTGAGGATCTTGAAGTCAATCCATTCTGTGATGAGCGAGTGAAGCCTGTGGCTTACAGGACCATTGTAATGAAGTAGTTTGGTTCTATAAAACTAGACCGTGTGTTACAAGAAGGCGCATTATAATGGGGTTGCCCTGTATCAACTGGTAGTTATCAACGATCTACGCAAGTTAGAGGTGAGATTAAAAACGTTTAATTATGTAACAACCTAAATATAGCCATTTAAAATTTATTATGAGCTAAAAAAAACATAATACTGTATTACAGGAATTTAGATGACACGTTAAAATAATGGTGCAAAGGGACCACACAAACTGAGAAGGACACAGACAGGGTGCCGTGTGTGCTCAGATATTTGATTTTAGCCGGGCAACCAGCAGGAATAGTACTCTTGGCCTTGGCAAAGTGAGGTGCCAGACAAGCAAACAAAAGCCATTTAGCCAAGTAAGCACAACAGATGCACAGAGATCATCTGCATCAACTGAATCAATGCAAAAACTTCTACTCCGTTTGTGTGCCTGTAAGTCCCTGCTGAATTAAAAAAACGATCCAATTCTCTTTTGAATATTCCAGCTGCGTCTTTGCATTAAGTGGCCGCCTAATCACTTCAAGTGATTAAAATGTAAAGTCAGTGATTTGAACAGCATAGGCCATTAGGTTCATGAGTAAGACTCCATTAAATTAAAACTGGATGCAAACATTGCGGAATGAAATAGCTAAGTTGACAATGGGATTCTGTATTAATGATTCGGACTCACTCACGGTGAATTCCACTGATTTTTGTTTTATTCTCCCCCCCCCCACATTACACAAAGTTGACTTTTCTTCTTATTGAGATCAGTCAGCCAGCCATTTGCACAGGCATGGTCAGCAACAGAAGGTTCCCAGTGGGACTGGAACTGGTGATGTGAGTCACACCCACATGATTAACAGCTGCACAAAGCAAACAAAAAACCAACACAATATTTATATTGCATTATCTCAGGGAAGGAACAAACCAAAATCTTTTTTTTTTCCTTCATTTTTTGGTATAAGTGTGTGATGTAGAACGGATAGGACTTTATTGTTGATGTCACTTCCTCCATGAGGCAATGGCAGTGGTGTTCCCTGCACATAGTGTGGATGAAGTGACATTAGTGGTGCTTTCAGTGATGAGCACTTGTCGGCAGTGTGCAGGAAGCAACATCAGTGGTGATCTGACACCTGGAACTCAGCCGTTTTAAGTGCACCAGGTCAGTTAGTCACAAGCCAAGTGAACTGCGCTTCTGCCCCGTGGAGATCCACAGTAGACCCACACTCAACAAGGATGCAAAGCAACAGGGTCAGCCTGTAGTGATACTGGACCTTAGCATACTTTGTGGTGATGGGAAGAAAGAGGTTAGGGGTGCTATACCTTACTGATCTTCTTATAGGACTATGCTATAAAACCAATCAAACTTACAAACCCTAATTATTCCTTTGAAAGGAAATTATATTGCTCATATAAAATAATGATTTTAAAGCTTACTCGCATCAGAAAAGTTAATCATGCATGTGGCAAGGGGATTCCCATTATGCCACGCTTATTTAAGGAGGCTTTCATAGAGATGTCAGTATTTGTTCTTCTAGGTCCTTGTGAGAGTTCATTGCAACTTACTGTGCTGCGAGATCTTCTGGATGTTGGCGGTACATGTTTGAATCAGGCTGTTGAAGTCCTTAGGTTGAGAGCGGTAGCTAAACCGGCTGTCCTCAATTCTGCCGTAAGACATGGCAGCAATCAAAGTCAAGACCAACCCAACGAGAAAGGATGAACTGTCAGAAAACACCAGCTATTTCTTCAAATCTGTACAAGGATGAGATCAAGAAATCAAATTTAGACTGTGATGCAAGGAATTATTTTCCAGTAGCATTCAGAGACCGGCAGCATTTTATAATCCTTGCAACGTCAAGGCAAAGATGACCAGTTTTTCACATTCTAGTCTCCTCCAGAGTTAAGCACAGCAACGCACTCATTGCTTTAGAACACAAGCAGAAAACTGGGTCAGATAGAAATTGAGGTGAATGTTTCCTGGGACCAGTAAATGCTCATATTAATTTATGAATAAAATCATAAACGTTTTGTGTTTGAATTCTGCTTGTAGCAGGAATAACATACCAATTAAGTACAGGCTAACCCAATGGGTGTCGACAATGATACTAAATACATTAAGTTTTAATGCCATACAATTATTGCATCAGTGGAGATGACTACCAAATCTTAAGCATTACTGCCAACTACTGCTCACCACTGGTAGTCTGTTACTGTACAGAATTTATTTCCCACTGGGCAAGAAGCTTACTTCAGGTCAATCTCTTTACACAAAGACTAAATCTGATATATACAATTCACTTACCCCAATTCTGCTTGAGGGTTTGACTGGGTGTTGCTGGGTTTCACACAAGTGTAATTCAGAAACTGACCAGGCTTAATTAAAATAAACCCATTTACGCACCACAATATATGGCTGTTTTATTCTGGATGCTGTTGGAAATTATGAATCTTCCTCACATTAAATAAATCCAGTGCACTGCTGTGTTTGAAGCACAATTAGGCCAGGCACTCAATTGTGATAGAAAGCAATAAATTCAATCCAAACTGTAGATGTGCCACCATTTCAGTTGACTCAGGACAAGCAGAATTTAATTGAAGGAAGCAATACAGTCTCCCCCTTAAGGGACAAAAGGATTCTTCCAGATGCAATACCCTCTCTGCTGTTTATATCCACTGACCTTGGGAGAGATTTCTGTAGGAAACAATTGTATATTAATGGAACTTTTAATCTGTGTGTGTTACTGCTCAATGCAGCCACCAAGAGTGAGGCAATTAACAGTAATTAATACAACTGCAGTCACTTTTCACCTAATATTCTGTACCGACGATCGATTTCCGAATCAAGTTTAAAAGCAAACGCATAATAAATCGTGTTTTCAGATAGATTCTGGTCATTATGCAATTTAATCCAGTGGTTAATTGAAATAACAGAGGCCATGGTATTGTTTTTGCTACATAACATCCTATACCATACTTTTCAGAGTCTGTGCCCAGATCTGTTATGCAGGCAAGCTAACATATTAGGTCAAATGCTATAATAATTTTCCAAAATATGTACACTGACCGATATAAATTCAAATTCTAAATCCCTGTAATATCAATGCAAGGATTATCATTAATATTATTTCATAAAGGAATTAAAAAAAGCTGATTCTAACAACAAATGTAAACAAATATCAAGCGACTGCTTTAAAGATGATTGATAATATTTGTTTATAAAAGCAATTTGCCAGTAAAGCCCACTATAGGAATAAACATTTCACACTCTGAACAGAATTGTTGAGCTCTTCGCTGCAGCGTAAGACTTGAGGAGGACAGTGGGCACAATTAAAGAGAAAACAAATCATTAGGGGATTTCACAAAATAAGCACAGCTAGTTAGCACTTTTCCTGACCAGCTCTGACAGGAGACATTCACTCGTATGGCCCTTTGGTCAATTTTTTTTGAAGGAATAGATATATTTTGAAATATCGTACATTGAGAAACTTGCATTTGGGTTTCACACAAGTGTAATTCAGAAACTGACCAGGCCGGGCTTAACTGAAATAAACCCATCCACCCACTTCTTTTTAAAAAAAATTATGGCTGTTTTATTCTGGATGCTGTTGGAAAATACGAATCTTCCACACATGAAATAAATCCAGCGCACTGCTACGTTTGCAGCACAATTAGGACAGGCACTCAATTGTGATAGCAAAGCAATAAATTCAATCCAAACTGCAGCTGTGCCCGATGGAAAGGGGTGGGCGAAAAATATACGGTCAATTCACTTTGCAGTATATTCTGGGATGGGCTTTGAGATGTCTCGAGGACAGCGATAAGGCGCTGTATCAAATGCAATGTAATAATAATACGCAAGGATTATTATTATTAATATTATTATTGTTGTCGTTACATCAAGCAATTTGGGCCGCAGAACCGCTTACGTTACGACACAGGAGAGGGCACCTTCCACGGGGAAAGAAGAAAAAATAAGACCCGCCGAAGCGCTCCGCAGGAGGAGAACAATTTAGAGATGACGACGACGACGATAATAATAACCCTTGAATTTGATAAAGTGCGCTATTCCCGTCTTCTCGACCTCTCAAAGCGCTGCACGGAATCGAGCGCAAAAGTGAATTGACCGTATATTTACAGGCAGCCAATGGCGCCCGGCAGCGTCCCCTCCACACACACAGACACACAGACAGACGGTCGGTCGTGGGTTGATAATGGCCAACATTTGGTGGTGCGCGGAGAGATCATTATTTTTTTTTTGACGACGAGGAGGACGGGACACTTGCCTTTATCACCTCAAGGCTGGACTATGGGAACTCTCTCCTCGCCGGCCTTCCCGGCACCTCCCTCCACAAGCTGCAGGTCATTCAAAACTCTGCAGCTCGTGTACTGTCCCGCACCAGGCTTCGTGACCCCATCACTCCCACCCTCGCTCGCCTCCACTGGCTCCCCATCCCCCAGAGGATTGATTTCAAGATCCTCATCCTCACCTACAAGGCCATTCACGGCCTCGCTCCCCCCTACCTCTCCGACCTACTATCCCCCTACCTACCTGCCCGTACCCTCCGTTCCTCTGGCTCCGGTCTGCTCCACATCCCCCGCCCCAACCACCCTACCATCGGTGGCCGGGCCTTCAGCCCCGAGGCTCTGGACGTCCACCCCCAGTGCCTTCGCCGCTTCCTCCCTTTCCTCCTTCAAGGCCGGTCTCAAGACCCTTTCTCTTTGACCTTCAGCCTTCACCTCCCCTCTCGACTCTCTACCCCCTCCTCGCTCCCTCCCTTCCCTCCCCTCACCCTGACCATCCCCCACCCAATGCTCGGGTCCCGACCCAACTGTCCGGCGCCTCGGGACGTCCTCCCGACGTGAAAGGCGCTCTATAAATGGAATCTTGTTGTTGTTGTTGGTGTTGTTGTTGTCGGCGCAAGTGAAAGGGGCGCCATCGTTATCATACGGCCCTGAGCGAAGGCCGACAGCGACAGCGACAGTGAACCCGATCAGGTCCAACCCCAATCTGCTCAGGAGCTCCTCCACTGCCCACAGGTCACACTATTTGGCAGGGCGACGCCTCTTGCCCGGTCATCCCTTCTGCGCCTGCGCGCTCCCCCCTCCCCCACCCCCACCCACCCAACCGCCGCCGCCGCCGGGGCTCACTATTTAGCAGCGGGTTCGCCACAGCAGCGGCGGCTCACCGTTCAGCGGAGGCCGAACCAACCGCCACCGCCCTCGGCCGCTGCACACCCCCGTCGCCGCGCGTCGCGTCCCGTCCCCCACGTCGCCCGCTGCCGTGACCGACAGCCCCCCGAGCCGGGGCCCACGACTTACCGCCTCTCGTCACCACCGGGGGAGGGAGGAGGGGAGGGAGAGGAAGGCCTCTTTCCCCGCCCCGCAAACCACGCCCCTCCCCTCCCCCGCCCCCCCCCCCCGCGCGCGCACTCGCACCCCGTCAGCGGCACGTCGTCAGCGTGGTGACGCGCGCCGCCCCTGTCACGTGACGCCCGCCGGCGGCGGCGGTGGTGGTGATGCTGCGGGAGGGGGGGCGGGGCTTGTTCCCTGACACCTGTCAATCACAGGCGTGGCCACTCGTCTCCCCGCCCCCTTTTTTTGTCCCTCTCTCTCTGTGGCTGAGACTCTCTCTCTCTCTCTCTCTCTGTGCAGGTGATGGATGGGGAGCGGAAGGGCTTTCCCCCCCCCCCACCCCGACCCATCAAACCCGGGTGCGACCCGCCTCGTCCGCGCCGTCTTTCTTCGGCCGCCGTAGCCGTAACCTCCCTTTTACTGCTTTCAAATGCAAGGATTATTATTATTATTATTATTATTATTATTCGTCTCTAAAAGACCCGCCCGTCCGCCACTGCGCCCCAAATCTCTCTGGCGCACTCCTCCGCCCCAACATCCCTCCGTCTCGCCCCACCACACACCCCACCCCCAGCCCCGCCTTTTTTTTGTTCCGTTGTTGTTGTTGTCGTCGTCGTCGTCGTTTTCGCGCCCAATGTAAGATACCGTACAAGGATACGTACGTTTCACGTACCCCCACCACCGCCCCCCCCTCCCCCCCCACCTCAGCATCACGTTGTCAAGACGTCTCAAGGTGCTTTAGGGGCGTTTTCGTACCGTGAAGTGCGGTGACTGTATTTGGAGGTGAACGCCTACGTCTCTCGGATGCGGCGATGAAACCTCCATCGCTGGAACATTCCGCTTATTCTCTCAAAACAGACCAACCCGTCGCTAGACTCGAGCACACGATGCACATCGCTTCAGCACTCGACATTCGCGCTGTCATTAACGGTCGCGTTCGCAACAGAGGAAGTTTTAACGCGTCCTTTATGGATTTTCTATTTTTAAACGATGTGTTTTATTCCCAAACGTATCCGATTGACATCTGTGTGACTCCGCATTTTTTTTTTTTTGAAAAAAAATACTTTTCGCGAAAAAAGCCTCATTTATTTTCTGTTCCACATTTTGCGGAAAAATCCCGCAGGTTATTCCGGTGCTCCTCGATTGCTCCTGAATATTTAGAAGCTATCAAAAAAAAAGTTAACGTGCACGACACCTTGGAGTTGAATTCTAGCGGTGCAATCATAGTCTGCAATTGCAATCTGATTCTATTCCAGTATCATGTAATAATAATCTTTTCGTTTGATATAGAGCCTCATCACATAGGTGAGGTCTCAATTTCCTTCACAGAATATATTGTAAAGTGGATCGACTGTATTTTGCGAGTGAAACCAAATTGATCCATGTGAATCTTGTACAACTTTTGCTTAAATGAACGAACAAGAAAAGAATCATAATAGAAAATAGCCTTTATTTGTTTTTATTTTACAAAATATTTTTTTGTTTTTCTAGGCTTCTGGATATCATAAAATCTAAAATTTGAGAAAGTACAACTGGAAAAAAAATTAAAACATGTTCGCAAGTAGGGCTTAGTTAATTCAAACTTAACATTTTCACTTTGAGAACAAAGAATATCACAATATGTGGTACCCAGTCATTAATTCACAGGTCAAGATCCCAGAAGCGTCCTTTGCAACTCAGTAGTATCGACAAGTCATAGTGCAATCGGGGCCTCAAAACTCAGATCTAAGCTGGAAATGCCTTGAACAAGGAAAATGGAAATTAAATAACAAAATAATCTGTTTTGAGGGAGAGTGTCAATTTTACATAAATTATATATACACGCTATTCATTTAAAGTGTGTTTGTAGAGTTGGCCTGGGTCAATGAAGGACGTAATTACCTTCTTTTTCCGATAGAATGCTGTACTCACAAGCACAGCGCAAACCTGACCCTACAATCTATCCAAGTTTGCAACTTCACTACCTTGCAACGTCACTGGGGAGGGAAGGAGGGAGGATAAAGAATAATTGTACCGATGTGCAAAACCCATGATAATCAGAATTTTGTCGTAGTCGTCCCCCCTCGCCCCCATTTTAATAATTCTGAACTACAACAGAATGTGAAAATGCTAACAAGACTGACGATCATAATCTGATTTTTTTAAAAGATTAATAAAAGGTTTTGACTTCAAGGGAAAATGAGGGTTTAAGGGTAGTTAGCAATATGAGAGTTATTGATATTATACATACAGTGTGCTGAATAATTTTATATTTTGCTGTTAAGTCAGATGACTGATACATTGCATTGCAAATGCCACAATTCTCACTCCCGAATATAAAATGAATCGTTTCAGTTGACAACTGTATCTATCTTGAGGAACCCTTGAATTTGTCAATGGGTATTTGAACTATTTTGTGTTAAAAGTCAAAATTGCCAACAATTTTAAAGTAGAAATGGATTTTAAAGTAGAAATGGAAGGTTGTGAATAATAACCTGATGGGTTCAGGATGCTTATAAAAACATCGAACCCCATTGACCATACAACTCACTCCTCCAAACTCCCCTCCCTCTCCCCATTGCCCACAATTATATTTATATTTAAAAAAAACAATCCTGGGACCATGAAGGAATTATTGTAAAAAGCCCTAATGCCAACATCTTTGGGACGCATTCTGTACTTTAAAAGGAAGAACTTATCGTTATGAACAATTGCTATCGCCAACTTTGCAAAACAAAAACAAGAACAAGAGGATACAGCATTATTGATTGGTTTTTGTCACAGTAAAAAACCACATCAAACGACTGCGGGTCTAAACTGGCCAATCTTTTGAGGCAGAAACAAAACGATGGGGCCTGTCTTCCCCGCATTCTAAGTCAATGAGGAGAGAATAACTTGGCGTGGAGCTTCTGGTAGCTCGGTGACTTTACTGTACCGATTCTAATCCGCAGGATCAGGCAGGGATTTCAGATGTGACACTGTCCAGCGGCTGCCAATGGCAATTCATTAGGGCATCGTAGAATTCTTCACTCTGCTCCATAAACTGCAAGTTGGCTTCTTCAACATCTAAGTGAGGAAGCGGGTCTGGAAAACAACACATTAAATCGGCAGTGCTTCAACAAACACTCCACTGGAGAACACTCATCCACCTTTGTCTCCTACAAGTGAGCAAAAATTCCAAAGCCCAGACACCAACAGTAAGATTATAATGATTTTATGGCACTACAGCTGCCGTTTATTAAAAGCAGTATCATTGTAACTGTGGCAAACACATCACAATATTGGTCACAGTTTCTCTCTCTCTCATCACGTTTCCTCTTCACCTGATCTTTTCATTGCCGTTCCCCCTATCTTCATTATTTAGGTTCCTGTTCAATTTCCCCTCAAAGTTTTCATTTCCTATTTTGCATATATTTTGGTATTCTATGAAACTAGATTCAAGTTTTTTCTACCATGTCTCTTTTCCGGCTTTCATTTGTTTCTGCACCTGAGTTACGCTCTTTCCCCCCTTTATTCTGAGGCAGAGGATCACCCATGGAGGAAGGGTCAGTGTGATGACCATTGATCCGGGTAACTAGCATCAACTAGGAGTCATAAAGCAGAAGGACTTGACCATAGAGATCCGATCCTCTACAGTAAATCCAGGGTGACCCAACGCAGCCTAGCCCTCCGTAAACCTTTCCGAAATAACCTTCTCTGAACTGCGGACAAACCTTGTAGCCTTTTATTCTGTTATAAAATAGGCATCATCCCTTGATTATTCAAACAAAGATCAAGAAATATGACAGAAAAGCTGAAAATTCACAGCAGCTCAACCAACATTTGAACCCTTCCTACTCTTAGCTTTCGATGTATTTTCAGTATTTCTAGTTTTAACGTTAGATTTGCAACATTGTTTTTTACTGAAACCTGACCAAGAGTTATTTCTTAAAAAAAAACAGCTTCTTTAATCAAACTTACTACAAATGACTGGTGGAAATCATCTTCTTAGCAACAATGTAGAACTCACCAGAGAAAAACCTGACTTCACTTGGAAATACTGCAGGTAGAAAAACAACAAGCAGCAAAGTACATTTTTCGTCACCGGCACACAGTCCAGTCGCTCCGTCAAGGACTAGAAACTGGCTTTACATCTTGACACTTGGCGATTAAACCCAAGTTTGGTTCATCTCCAGTGCAGCTTATGTTGTAGGATGGCAAAGGTCATTGCTACCAGCCACATACAGATGTTATCAAGGGGAATAGGCCTCATCAGTACCTCATTATACAGGCCACCATGGTTACCGAAGTACTGAAAAAATAAGGCCAGTAACAATATTAGTGCTCAATATCATGATCTACTGCTAATACCTTGATATCCTACTCATATTGGATGAAACCCGTTGTTCTTGGTATCTCCAGTTTAAGCTCCGGTTAAACATGAACTCATATTTAATTAAATCACTTAACTGGAAACACAGGAATAATCTTTATGGTCAGTCCTATGAGGAAGGTGGTCTCCCACTAAAACTTTTACTCAACTGAAATAAGACACCGTTACTAATTGACAGTTCTGTTGCGGTGATAATATTGTTATCCTATCAATTCACCTTTCTATTCTTTATAGACTGCATAATTATTAACTGAAGAACAACATAGTTACCACCAATGCAGGATCTCAAGGAATTTCAATGACCTGCGCAGTAACCCAGAAAAGAGGTCACCCTTGCAGTGATCGATTATTACTAATTCTATAGGCAAAAGGCAAAATAATGTAGATGCTGGAAATCTAATAAAAACAGAAGTGGCTGGGAATACTATAGCAGGTCAGGCAGCATCCATGGAGTGAGGAAAGTGAGTTAACATTTCAGGTTATCGACCTGAAACGTGAACTCACTTTCCTCTCTCCATAGATGCTGCTTGACCTGCTGAGTGTTCCCAGCGACTTCCGTTTTTATTACTTATTCTATGCTGTTCTTCACTTCACTACTTGTCCTAAATGGTAATCCTCAAAAGAGACGACCCCACTGCACCTCTTGGTTGCACTTCTCAACAAGTGCGACACACTATGTGACCGATTGTCACATGGGGATCTATGAAGCACAGCAATTTCGCTCACAAAATATACAGTCAATTCATTTTATAGTATATTCTGTGTAGAGCTTTGAGACGTCTCAATGACGTGATAAGGCACTGTATCAAATACAAGGATTATTATCATCATCGTCGTCATCATCATCATCACCATCAATCGCACACTCATTCATTTTCAATGAGAGCATGTTTGTTCTTCACCCAAGGAATAAAAACAAACTGTCTAAATTTGCTTGAAAATAAGTATGGTCAAACCAGGAGAATTATTTTGGCCCAGTAGTGTTTCAAACACTAATTTCACATGGGGACAGGGGAGTGTTAAATATATAGGCTTCTGGATTCCAGCCACAAGGCATTAATACCAGTGGATCCCCCACTAAAGTGTCTGACCGTGGAGACAAAAGCTTAAATTTGTCTTACACACAAAACAACTTACACACTGAGGCACAAGCGCCTCCTGTCAGCAGAACATGGAACAGCATTGATGAGTGTAGTCGTAGAGAAGTCCTTGATTCTGTCCGCCCCATCCTCCCGGCTGAAGGATTACGCCTGGAAAGCAGAAGCCTTGAGGGGCAAGAGGCACATTCCCATGTTGCACTGAGCCAAATAAGCATAATCAGTGCATTAATGAGACAATTCAGGTAAACATCCCATAGCATAAATAGGAACTCTATCTAGTAAGCACAGCAGACATACTGTGTCAAGTCTTTTAGAGTTAGCTGTTTACTCAAAAGTTAGCCCATCTCTTTAGCCCATTCCCCAAATAGTATTTATTTTGGTACGCACTACATTCGTTTCAGACTCATTGAGGAATACTGTATATAATTGTTTTTATACACTTTTTATGAAATACAGTGGGATTGTTATTATGGATAGGGACCACCTCTGGTCAGTCATTCGAACTGACAGATAACTTGAGGCTGCACTACATCAATTCTAAAGACGCAGCATTCTTGATGGACAAGCACTAAGGGACAATCGGGAACAAAACAATGTGTGCCATCGTTTGAAAGAATTGAACTTAATGGTGGATTTGTCCCAGTGAGTGTCTTGAATGAAAGATAACATGCGGTGCGTTGCTTTAAATTTTATGGTATCGATGACGCTTATTACTTCAAGTGGATTATGCATTCATTTCCATATGTTTAATTTTACTACCATTAAAAATGTCTAAAAATGTAACTGCATTCTGACTTTGATGGAAGAGGTTTAGTGTGTTTGGTTATCCTGAAAAGGTTACATATATGCTGGCTGTAATCCGAGAAAAGACTGTGGAGGGTAGCCAAGTTGCTGAGTAAAGTGGGTGGAGGTAGCTGAGTGAGGAGGAAGTGAGAGATGGAAACTGAACCAGGGGCCAAGAGCAGATCACTGGGTGTGGATAATCAAGATCCATTGGTAAACAAATGCATAATCAGAACTGCAATGTACCGCTAGTCCACTATTCAAATAGGTCTATAGACTATCCTCCTTGGGTGGGGGTGGGAGGAAATCAGCATTTCCTTGGAGCTGAACTGGTGATGACAGCCCAGCCAGCCTGACTCATTGGTAGGTCAGGGACTCTTCCCACTCAGCTCCCGTTAACCCTGCAAGCCAAAACCCTAATGGGTAGGATGGTCCTCGCTAGACAATCAGAGGGAAAGCTTGCCAGAAAATGTTCTGTATGGTAAGCTATGCGGTTTTAGCTGGTGAGACTCCAGCAGTTATCCCAACGCACACTCTGGGGTCCCCAAGTCTGCACCTAATGCTTTCAGGGATTATGTAAGCTCCAGGAAGAGTGCGCTTTCCATCCCAACAATCTATCTCTGGAATTTCCATGCATAGGTGGGATGCATGGAAATCTCAGTTTGGTTTGGATACTGTCAAGCAACAGTGATGGGTTTTCGCGTGTGTCAGACACCCAGCTGACCAAAAAAAGACGACTGCAAAAACTGTCAAAAGCAAAGGCACTTTTAGTGCACAAACAGCAATTCAGACAGCTGGAACAGTCATCATTTGTGTTGGGTAGGTTAGAAACACACATTGCAGAAAAAAGAAAAGGTCACTTGGGTTCACAAGCTGACTTGTTTTTTGGGTTGATGTCAACCCAACATTCTCATTGCAATCTTACATCCGTTCTTTCTTCACAAACACATCCAAGTTATATTGCAAAACTGCTTACACTATTTGCTTCAATGGCCTTCCTAGGCAACTAATTCCATATACCCCTTTGAGCCAAAGTCTTTCCCCCTATTTGCTCCTTGTTGTTCCATTTTTTAATGATGTCCGCTAGGTTTTGAACTCACTGCCAGAGATCTCAGGCTATCTGGATGAACCTGAACACTTCTGACATAAGCTTGAAAATTCCTGTTGGGTCGCCATGGATTACAATACAGTGGCTCTGGAACAATTTGGGTAAGATAGTACAAATCTAGTTCCCCCCCACCCCCACCTTCTGAATTGCTTTACTACTGGAAGGGACATCAAATTGCTTGTGTAGAACACTAGATTTATTTCAAATAATTCAAGGTAAATTTATATAAATTGATACACGTAGAGAGAGAGAGAGAGACAAATGGGACCAGCACAGGAAGGCCATGTCCAGCTGGTTTTATACTAAAATACACTATAAAATTACATTGTATAATTCCTTTCATATCGGGAGGATATCCCAAGTTACTTAAATCTCAGAATACATCAGCCTTCTGAACTGACAACACAAAAAGGCGAGGATCTTTCATTTTACAAGTGTTTACAGTATGCAAGCATGCTGATCAAACAAATGGGAGCACGAGAAAAATCAATGATAAAAGAGAAGATTGCGGTTGTGCTCTACGAAATAAGAGAGAAAAGGGGATGAATATTTGCGCTTACCTTCCAGAGCATCATCGCCAACTTCATCGTAACACTGCAGAACAGAACAAATAATAAGTCATACTTGCATTTGGTAGAACCCCTAAAACGCTGAGCTGTATCAAAGTGTTTCACGGGTATTTGCTGTCAACCGTAACGAAATAGTGACTCGAGGTGTACCAGAAAAGTGATGGAGAGCAAGTGCAACCATAAGCACCACATCATGGGGCTCAATGGTTTCTGCTATAATAATATTGGCAGGGGAAGAGGGGAAACGTGAGGATCGATGGCGGAGACGTGAACTTGAAGCAGACTTCACACTTAGGGAAAATTACCAGGGAGTTTGGCTAAAGCTTTTTAAAAAAATTTGTAGGGGGAGAATTCACAAGAAACCTATTGACCTTAGTGAGACCTGTTCTGCCCATCACAGATTAGAGAGAGGTCTCCAGACATTGTGGAACATTACCTGCATGGTACTCTGAGTATAGCCATACTGTTGGTAGCTGTAGCTATAGCTTCCTGTGTACTGATCATATCCCCATTGAGTATAGTAGTTCTGGTATGGCTGGTAATACTGGTTATAGTTGTAGGTGTAAGCTTGGTTGTACTCTGGTGGTTTCGCCACTCGATTTCTAAAAGTTCAAAACATCCACCGTTAGGTGTACATCAACATCAGCAATATCTCAAATTACATATCCTGGATCAGAAACAAACAGACCCATTTAGTTAGGTGTCACTGTGAATTTGCTGATTTTTAGCCAGGTGATTTCTGCCTAGTCTTGTTGTCAACTGTGTTCATAAAGAATTATATTGGATTTATTTTGATTTATTGTAACATTTCCATTTTAGAACTTCACAATCCCAGGACCTGTGTGAGATTATATAACCTGATTTAAACCAAAATGTAATTAACATTAACACAGTGTTAACAGTGTGACTTAAGACGCAGGATTTCAAAGGTGAGCAGCATTAAAAATATTAAGAATTATTTCTCCACATGACTTACGCTTTTGGTATAGCTACACTCAGCCTTATAGCTTTCCCCCCAATTCCAATGGCACTTTGACATTCACCGAGAGCTCGTTTCTGTTCATTTTCATCTGAGAACTTCACAAACCCGTAGCCTCTGTCAATGGAAGAAACAAACAAATGATATGGTACAAGCAGCACACAGAATGTCGAATGGGTTAGGTAAATATTGAACCATTGCTACATACCTGGAGTTTCCTAGATTGTCCAATACTACTTTTCCTCCTCTACACGAAGGGTATTTTTCAACAAAAAATTCATACAGCATCCCATCATCAACTTCTGGTGTTAAGTCTCCAACAAACAGCGAATACTCGGGACTGGATAGAAATTGCAGGAGAACAGAGCATTAATACGCAAGAGTAATTTTTATTAACAAAAGTGGAAATATTTAGGACAAATTAAAAGTCTTCAAAGTGTTAAAAAATATGAAGCTTCCTTAGCATCTGCCTATTTGTGAATCAAAATAAATTATGTGTCACTGTAGAATTAGCACTGAAAATGACAATAACCTGCATTTATGTAGCTACTTACACATAGGGCAACGTATCAAAGAGCTTTAAAGGGATAGAGTCCAAACCTAGCAAAGTGGGAAAGTTAGGAGGATAGTAGAGTTGACCAGTTGAAAAGTTAAGTTTTTAGAAAGATTTGGAAAGCAGAGAGGGAGGGTGCACGGTGGAACCAAGTAGTTCACCAATTATTTGAGGTATTGAAAAATCGAAACTGCAATTTTCTTAATAAAATGTCAGAATTACCTGTTGTCTGGCTGCTTTCCATATGTAGCATAGTTGAGCTTAAACCTTTTGGGCTGCTGGCAAAAGGGAAGAGAAATAAAAAAAATCAAAAGTTATCTGCAATAACAGACTGTAATTAACAGTAATTGACAGTTATTAATTTCAGTGTACAAAGACACAGTGGCACAGAGAAGGTGAGTCAAACAGCCTCCTTTGGTGTTGAAAATTTCAATGTTTCTAAACCATCCAAGCATTGAGTCTCTCAGTTTTTTAATCCATGTACCCGAGGATACTAATGCTTGACATCAGCCTAACACGTGAGGGTTCAGCTTAGTTAGTTTAGTTTCATACCATATCCTTTGCTGCCTATACTCCTGCCTCCCCGAATTCACAAAGCCGCATACCACGGAACCCTGATAAGACTGAGACAATAACGCAGTCAGCAACGTTTGCATACAAAAGGATTGGCTGTTTAAATGCTGGGTAAACTGTGGAATTGGCAACAATTTGGTTGTAAAATATCAGCATTCTCTCTTCGCTCAGCAACAAATTACATTTGTATAGCGCCTTTCGCGTCAGGAGGACGTCCCAAGGCGCTGACACAACTCAGTCTGTGGAGACAGCATTGTCCCTACGATAGACAGCGATATACGCAACAGTATCGCACAGAGCAAAGGAATTTGACTGATTCATTTACAACAAGGGTTTGGTTTGTCCTTGTTCACTGAAGGACTTACAGGTGAAGCACCAGGAAGCTTCTTCCCGTTGATCTTCAGCAGACATCGCTCAGCCGCAGCCTGGTCTGTGAACTCCACGAAGCAGTAACCTGCTGGCGTCCTGCAAGTATTTTTTTTAGAAAACAGATTAATTAATAAATTAATTAAAAATAGTTCATTGCAAACCAACTAACAAGACTAACAAGAACTAGCTCACGTGACAAAAATGTCCTCGGTGGAAAAAACAGCTTTTAGAGACCCTGACAGATCTCAGGAGTTCCTGTTTTTCTCTCTTGTACGTCAAAGTCAGGAAACAACCCTCGAGTGTAAAAATCATGGCTTTGTTCCGACCAGTTGGAAAGATGGAAATCTGCACACTACTGTTCCTGTGATTTATTTACATAACCTTATTCAACAATTATCGTCCATCTACTTGATGTATTTCTTTCCCACAGTTGGCAGACATGTATGGGCTTGAGTTTTTTTTTGCACTTTGCTAATAGGCAGAGGTTACTGATGGCAGCTGGGATGTCTCTGCTAATAGGCAAAGATGTGTGAAGGGCCTTTAATGCTTCAGAGGACATTGCTTCTAAGAGTTCCCAAAGACGCTTAACGGGTTACAACTGAGAGCTTTTAAGATACAGACACCTTATCAGACACTGGTGTTCGAACAGAAGAACTGTTGCATTCAGTACTGGACACAACGCAAAGAGGAAGATTTCAACAAAGTGATTTAAGAGAAACCTACACCAATCACAAGTCAGGTTTTAGAGCATATTCTTACCCAGTCACTCGATTCCGAATAATTTTTACACTTATTACAGTTTCGCCCATTGTCGCAAAGGCTCTGGAGATAAAGTTTTCATCCATATAATTTTCCAGCTGTAAAACAGAAAGCACACAATAAGGCTATCTAGGTTCTAGTCATCGTCTCATGCAAAAATTAATATTTAAGAAAGCTATTTGAACCGAACCACTAAAAATAGCAGTGTTCCCTTGCGACTGCGTTCCTTTTTGTGACTGCACCCATTCTCTTCCAATCTCCAGCCAATTTGGTCACGCAGCTGCTCGCGCCTTTCGCTCACAAAATATACAGTCAATCCACTTTACGGGATGTTCTGTGAAGTGCTTTGAGACGTCGCAAAGACCCGATAAGGATTATCATTTGTTGGTAAACCCTGCGGGCAGTCCCAGAAACTGCCATGAAGTGAAATGGCAACTCATGTGGAGAAATCTTGGCCAGAAAACATCCCTAAACCTTTTGAATACTGTCGTGGGATCTTGAACATCCACCCGAAAAGACTTATCATCCCAACTGCTGCACAGCATCTCCAACCCCGCCCCCGCCCACAGTTATATCAGCTCAGGACGTCTCTAACCAAGAGACGAGAGTGTGGTCGTACAATGGTGGCTGAGGGTGAAGTAAACACAAGAGTTGTACTTGGTATGGCCACTGATAATCACGTCAAATCATCTCCGAGCACTTCATGTAATGATTTACTTTGAAACGTAGTGACTGTTCGGGGGGTAACCTGACACCGGATAGGTTTTTCCAGTGGATCCTGAAGGCAGGGAAAGATCTAACCAGGAATGACACGCTCCAACCTCCTGCCCCCCAAGGGGCCCGGTTTAAAAACTCCACAGAACGATTTTCTTTTCAGGTTAAAAACACTTACCCCGGAAAATACACACACACACACACACACACACACACATATATAAACAACATATACGAAAAGGCACCGGGCCCACCCTCACCTCTGCCACCCCCACCCCGAGTAAAATAAATAAGACCGTCATATTTTTTTGCCCAAAACACGCAGTCACTACTCGTCACAGTATATCCTGTGAAGCGCTTCGAGACGTCTCAATGACGTGATAAGGAGCGATATCAAATTATACAGTCCCGGGAGCAGCTGTTGCCTTTTATTCTGACTCCTGTTGTCCATTGCGAGAGGCCTCTCCACCCCATTCCCCCCCCAACAGGAACCCAACACCACACACACGCACCAAGGCTCCAACCCCCCCCCCCCCCCACACACACACACACACACACACAGAGGATCCTCCCCCCACCCCCACAAACACACACACACACAGGATCCTCCCCCACCCCCACAAACACACACACAAACACACACAGGATCCTCCCCCCACCCCCACAAACACACACACACACACAGGATCCTCCCCCACCCCCACAAACACACACACACACACAGGATCCTCCCCCACCCCCACAAACACACACACACACACAGGATCCTCCCCCACCCCCACAAACACACACACACACACAGGATCCTCCCCCCACCCCCACAAACACACACACACACAGGATCCTCCCCCCACCCCCACAAACACACACACAAACACACACAGGATCCTCCCCCCACCCCCACAAACACACACACACACACAGGATCCTCCCCCACCCCCACCCCCACAAACACACACACACACACACACAGGATCCTCCCCCCCCCCACAAACACACACACACACACACACAGGATCCTCCCCCACCCCCACAAACACACACACACACACAGGATCCTCCCCCCACCCCCACAAACACACACACACACACACACAGGATCCTCCCCCACCCCCACAAACACACACACACACACACACACAGGATCCTCCCCGCACCCCCACAAACACACACCCCCACAATCCTCTCCCCACCCCCACAAACACCCACCCACACACAATCCTCCCCAGGCCCGGGCCCCCTCCCCCCCGGGCCCCCCCCCAGGCCCGGGCCCCCTCCCCCCCGGGCCCCCTCCCCCCCGGGCGGCCATGCCCTAGCAACGGCCCCGGCCTCACACTTACATCCCCCATCCACAGGCTCCGCGACATGTTCCCGGCCTCCCCGCGGGCTGCCCGACACCCGCCTCCGCCTCCTCCTCCCCCCGAAATAAAATAATAACCAACGAGAAACGCCTCCGCCCTCCGCCCCTCACACCCTCTCCCTCTGTCTGTCTGTCTGTCCCTCACACCCGCTCCTCTTCCGGTGGGGCAGTGAGAGCGCAGAGCCACAGCGCCCCCTACAGCCCCGGCGCGCACTCTCACCCCATCCCACCCCGTACTGTACTGGGAACTACAGTGTGTGTACATGTTGATGGGCTGTGTATATGTGTGTGTGTACACATATATATATATAATATATAGATGTATATGATGGGCTGTGTGTGTATGTGTGTGTGTGTATGTGTCTATATATATATGATGGGCTGTGTATCTATTGTGTGTATGTGTATTGGGTTGTGTGTTGGTGTGTGTGTGTGTATGTTGATGGGCTGTGTATGTGTGTGTATATATACATATATAATGGGCTGTGTGTATTGGGTTGTGTGTTGGTGTATGTTGATGGGCTGTGTATGTGTGTGTATATATATATATGATGGGCTGTGTGTGTGTTTGTATGTGTGTATTGGGTTGTGTGTGTTGATGGGCTGTGTATGTATGTACACACACACATACATATATGATGGGCTGTGTGTGTTTGTATGTGTGTATGTGTATTGGGTTGTGTGTTGGTGTGTGGATATGTTGAGCTGTTATTTCGGTGTGTTACATATACACACGTTGTTGGGCTGTGTGCGTGTGTTGGTTTGTGTACATGTTGTTGGGCTGGATGGGCGTTGGTGTGTGTTTGCGCGGTTAGCGTGTGCATGTAATTCTATGTGTGTGTTGTGTATATGTGTGCGATTGTGTTATTGTGCTGCTGATACGCTACTCCTGCACAAAATAATTATCCGTATTTATGCCAGGAAAAGGGAGGATAAGATGATCCGTGTGTGTAAAACACACAGATATAGGTATAAACCTAAATGTAAGGAAATGATCTGATTTAGACCATAAAGAAATTAGAAATTTGGATCCGATTAGAAATGAGAAGGATTCCACCTCTCTTCCCTCTCCTAGAATACAAAGGATTGGATAAAAACATTTGTTTGGAGAGCACAGTATACGCCGCTTGCTGACGGAGACACGCATAACGCTACTCACACCCCTCGCTGGCTCAGCATCAAGCTCCGCCACTGTTAAGTGCTCCGAGAGGCACTTAACTTAAGGGCGCTATATAAACGCAAGTTGTTGTGCTACCGTCTTGTTTCACTTTATCGATCTCACAAAGTTAAAAATGACAGACCTGTCCAAAATTGATACCCAAATTTTATTTTGCATTGCCCACATGTAGGTAAGTGTTCAAACAAATCCTTCAAGTGGTAAGCAAGTTATTTGAAACAACTGCATTACAGACATCGCACTGATACATAGGCTGATGGGGGCACATCGGGCTTTTCTCTGCTTCTTTTTTAAAAAAAATCAAAAAGAGAACTTACAATGCTCTGGTTCTGTTTTTAAATTGTTAAGATATATTCTAGAATAGTATTTTAGCCACTGATTTTTCCCTACCTTTCTACGGAAAACAATTCCTCAGAAGTGTTGGGAGCTGTTGCAGTATTTACTCAACAAGATAACAGTTTGTTTGTTTATTTATTTATTTTAAAAAAGGCATTGGTAAACACACATCAAATAACATTCAGTTTAACAAATTGTTTCTAGGCCCCAATGTAATTTTTAGTTTAATCAGGAGGGAGAAAACAGCCCATTTCAACTTTTTTTTAATATAGTTTCTGTTTCTCGTCCACAAAAAATAAAAGTGTAAAAGCTATACGCGCACACACACACACACTATCATTGCTAAAAAGATAATAATGAAAGCAATCAAACTTAAAACATAAATCTGCAAATAGGACAGCGTGGTGGGAACTGTTTGTTGAAAAAAAGGTAAACATCGAATGGAATTGAAAGGTTATACAAAAAAAACTAAATGCATTGCTCATTAAAAAACGAGGATTTGTGCTATCTTCACATTCTACAATTTTCCTTTGAGATGCTCTGCTCTACGCTACCATTTCTGCACTCTGTTTGCTACCATTAGAATGAACTAACTAAACGTTACTGTAGGCTTTTACATCAGTGTGCTAAAGTCTCCAGACAACTATTGTTCTGTTTTTTGGATAAACTTTGTTTAGAAGTTTCAATTATCGCTCTTGAAACCCCTCGGAGAAAAGTAACCGAAACACAAAGATAACCATGACAAAAAAAGTAAAAAATTATCAGGTGCATGTCAGAAACTGGCAACAGAATACAGAATAAAAAGTCAATTGAAGATAAAAGGGCAAGGCTTGCGCAGGGGGAAAAATGCATTTAAATGTTGCTTAAATCACAGAAACTGAGGCTACAAAACTTCTATTCTTACCTATTTGCCTACAAAATACAATCACCTCCCTTTACAGTAAATCCTGCAAAGTGATTTGAGTTATCCCAACGTGAAAGGTGCATGTCAAATGCTGGGATTAATAATTATTATTGTGGTAACTCCCCTTGCGCGTATAATAACGGAACTGGGGATTTTTTAAAAAAATGCAATTGGAAGGTAAAACATCACAATTAAATCATGTATTGAAGATAAGTAACAAAAGATTGTCACTGGAATTCTTGCTCTCAGAAAATCTTTTTTCACCCAGACCACGTAAATGTGTAATACTCAATTGGAATTAAATTGAAGGGCATGAACGTAAAATAAGCATTTATAAAACCATTCATATCTATATTGACCTTCGGATAGCCAGGCTCTCCTGCAATTAAACCCACTGAGCGATATTTGGAGGTGCATTGTAATACAGTACATAACTGATCTCTACCCAACCACAGTAAACAGGTCAGGGGTTTGATCAATAAGTAATCTCAAATTAATTAAACAGGACCCTTAAATAAACCACTTTAACCACAAGTTTATAATAATGAGGTAGTTGTATTTCTTAGCGATGGAACTTTCTTCTACACAACAACGTTTTACCAAACTCATGTTTTAACCGGAAAGACATTAAATATAGCCTTCACATTCACAGTACACAGCTCCCTCCTCGCCAACTGAGAAACTGAGGATAAGCCGGCGATAAAATACTTCCATGTTTGGTCAGATCCTCAAACCCCCCGCAAATATTTTTCCTCGTCTTACTTATATAACTTACAATCAGTGAACTTCAGGACAGAGTTCACAATAGCCCTCAAGTCGAATGCTGAGATTGAAAGCTCTACGGAACGCTAATTTTCCATTTGCAATTTTCCCAACTTTTTTTTATTTATTTATTTTTAAAAAAAAGCACTTTTAAGGAAGAATCGGTCATTAGAAAAAAATATAAAAGATAGGCGATGGAAAAAAAAAGTAACCACTTTCCTTTGGTTTTATTTTTGCTTATTTTTTTTCTACCCTTTTTTGCTTGCTTAGTGTTTTCCAGCTGTTGCATTTTGTGTGGAGCACCCATCACCCAAGCAAGCACGCTGGCTACAGATTCTGTTTAACCAAGCTTCTTGCCTGGTGTGAGCTTTAGGGGGACTGCTCCAGTCGAGAGGCAGACACTTGACAGGTTAGTTAGTGGGTTGGCTGAACCTTCAGTGTCTTACGGTCGGACACCATGTTCCGTTCTGAATAAAGTACCCGCTGATCTCAAGTCTCGTGCTCAAGCGATTGAGCTGAATAGAATTTTCATCTGTTCTCGAAAACTTAGGTTGACCTACAGATTGAGAGTTGCCCCATAACCGATGATACAAGCGAATGGTCAGGTGTAATCAACCTGTAACTGCACAGCATTGGATTTGAATGCACCTAATGATTATTCACCGAAACAAATCACAGTGACGCAAAGCAGACAAAATGGATATCCCAATCGTGATCATTCCAATTTTCATGGGACAGAAAGGGGCAGATATTCCTTAACACACTGAGCACTGAATAATACAGCCCGATAAATTCTCATTTTGCCCGCTGTTGCCCTATCAAGTCCACAAGGGCTTTCTGAATATATGGTTAAATGAAAATGCTTGAAGTTGTAATTATTTTGAAACCAATCGAGAGGCACTACACACGAGGAGAAAATATAAATCAATACATCTCTGGATATTAAGTAAAGGACATTAAGAAAAGGGACCCGTTCCAATAAAACAATCTTATTTGATCAGGATTTACAGAAGTTTACAATGTTATCACCTATGGATTTTAAATTTCTAAAAGGTCGTTGCTTTCTAATTCCTAGATCAGTTATTAATTACTTCCCCCAAATAAACATTGTGGTTTAAATTGAGTAAAACCTCCAAAATATTCTCAACAATTAATAAATTGTTCCCTTTTAAGGCAATTATTTAGTTGTATTTCTTACATCCATGTCCTACAGCAGTATGTGGCAGGTTTGGACGTACTATATTGAAGGGCACCTTTATAGCACAGGAGTCATTCAGCTAAGCTTCCCGATTTCCATAAAGACATGCACAACAAGCTCCAGTGCCGGCTTATATAAATGCACCTTGGGCACATTAAACTCTACTGTACTATACATCAGAGCAGTGCAAGCAACTTTATAAATACAGTGCCGGGCTAAAACTAACAACTTTGTTAATGAACTGCATTACTTTTAACTCAACAAGTAACTTGTGTAATATTAGTATTTAAAATATGTTCACAGAATCTATTGAAAGTTATTTTTATTGTCAAGTCAAATTAAATTGACAGGACACAAATAAAACATCTAAAAGTAGCAGTGTTGTTTACCTGGTTTCACCATCAAATCTACTCTTCAGTAAAATTGTATAAAGCTTTTTTTTTGGTAATAAGCCACACATTTTAGGGAAATGCTGACCATAATCGCAGGCCTCTCCATCCCATCCCCACTGGAAATGTCACCTGCAAATGAATTTTCCTTTGTTTGTGGGAAGATTGGAGCATTAATATTTCCCTGCATTTTGCAATCTGAAAGAAAAATGGAAAAAAATCTGCAGCATTTAGCTTCTCTGATTCCCGAGATGCTATATTTATTAGAGTTTCTCAAAGCAGACAAAATTATAAAACCACGCTTAATGGATTTCATCGGTCTGTCGTTTTCGTGAAAAACTGAACCGTTGAAAGGAGCTGAAAGATCACTTTAGCATTATGGATTTCAGAGGTTGATGGCCATTTGATGCACATGTTTGCACAGAGATAATGTCTTTAAAAATGGAGAAAAGTCACAAAGATGTCCAATGGAATGCTAACAGGAATTGATTCCACTTGTTTACTTCATCAATTATCCCCAAACAAAAAGGCACATTGGTGATAGCGCAGGATTTAAAATGGACTATTAAAGGGATAGTAAAGAGAAGACCTTTCAGCCCGTAAGCCTGTTTAACCTGTGAAACCATTCTCTTTAAACCATTGATTAAAATGAGGTTCCAGAAACTGGTTGTCTACAAATTAAGGTAATTTCAACCCGGAATAATGCAGCAATACAGATCATGCAGTGACCAATTTGCTCTTTCATAGACTCATTATAAATCACTGGGATATTTAATGCAGCATACAGATAACTGCACCTCTCCGAGCTCTGCTTCCCTTCTTAAACCTCTCATTAGAAGAGATCTTGATGGATATAAAAAAATTGGAACCCCAACATTACCCTATACTGGACATTATTAAAACAAAGCAGACATGGCAGAAAAATAGTTTATGTGACTTTAGTCCAACAAACTGGCAATGCCATACTTAATTTACACTGAAATACAGGTTAGAGATTAAAAAGCAACAAGTAAGTGTGAAAAGGCTGTGAATCTATTACATAACTGTACAAACAACTGTACAAAGCTCATATAAATCTTAGGCCTATTAACAGAATTAATAGAAAGCCTTTCTCAGTCCTCAAATCCTACGTGACTTTTGTGTTTTTTTTAAAAAAAGGAAAAAAGATAATCAAATAAGCAGTGATGGAGTTGGCTTCTTGCCAGGCCAGGCCTCCTTGGCGTATTTCTTCTTCTTCGGCTCATTAACAGACTCTGCGTTGAACACACCGGCATTCGGAACCGCATTTATAGTCACAGCTGTCGGCACCACTGCTGGAGCCAAGTCCACCTCCGGGGCAGGGTTGGGGAATGGCATGGGCAGTCCTCCTATCATTGCAGTTCCCATTGTATTGCCATGTGTCTGAGATGTTGAATCACCGCTAGTTGGAGGCAGCCCACCGTATAAACCAGCACTGAAGGGGAAATTCTGCATACGTCTGGCCCCGGCATCGTCCAGGCCCAGGGGACTGGGGCTCTCGGTCTTCTTTTTCTGTAGTTTCCGAGAAAATAATCAAATTAATTAACTTGGAAACAATTCTCGATTGCATTCACCAATAATAATAATCCCTGCATTTGATATAGCGCTTTTCATGTCTTCTAGACGTCTCAAAGCGCTTCACAGAATAATTTTTTTTTAATCATCAATATCAAACCAGGCTTGATTATGCACATTATAGGGTTCATGTCACAGGTAAGATGGCTCCTATCATGACGCATTATTTGCGCAGCACTAAATTTGGAATGCAAAAATGCAAATATCCAGCTGCCTCTGTATTTAATGCTTTGGGATACTGTTGATTAAAAAGAATATCAACTATCGTATCTGTTGTGGATTGCAGAATTTGATTTTAGATTGTATCAAACTCCAAAGAAATAACTGTCAGCTAGAGAAATTAACTTGTTAATTAGTTAGTACATTACTATAATGCATCAATCCACAGCAGCAAAATCAATGAGATCTATTTAGAATCTATTATCATTTACAACAAAGCATAGGAACAGGGGAGGCCATTCAGCTCCTCGAGTCTGTTCCGCCCTTCTATTAGATCATGGCTGATCTGTACATCAAGTCTAATTAAAATAGCGTATCTACTGGTTTTGTTTACCTTGAGTGGAACTACAGCTGTCTGGACCATATTTCTGAAGCGTCCGACTGATGGGTCAACGTCCTCTGAAGGGAAGGGGGAAAAAAAAGACATCAGCACTGGTTCTTAAAATAAAAAACATTCAAATCTAAAAAAAAATGATTCCGCTCCAGTCAAAAGAAAATCAAAACAAGATTCGAAACAGGAGAAAGCAAAATGAAATTTTTTCAATGTACTTTTAAAACAAAAACGGATTAAAAAAANTGAAAGAATACAAGCCAAATAATCCAGATCAAATCCATTCCTTTCAAAAACATGATGGTTAACAACCTTGTCAACAACAATAAAACCGAAAGAGACATAAACCTGACGCAAGTCCATCTATTTCAGTGAACATACAGGATGTAACAGTTCGATCACTGACAAATTCAACAGTTTTGTTCTGTCACAGTCAACCGGCAAAACTGTTCAGGCTACAATTCCTACGGTCAACCCAGCAAGCATTTCAAACTTCCCTACATTCACAAAATAGTCATACCTGGATTTATTATTTCTTCTTCTTCACTGAATGATACCCTGTAGCTCTTTCTTTTACGTTTTGGCCTCTGGATCTCAAGGTTCCCTTCTTCAATTGTCAGCGTAGATATTCTTTTGTTATGAGCGGTGTTAAATTCAGTTAGGTTCTAGGGAGGGGAGGAAAATAAAGGTGTGAAATAACAGTCCTCAGCAAACGTTGGATTTCCTCAACGAAGATGATGGGTAAGAAAACTGAATTGCTTTGTTTTCTTCTGGTTTAAATTAATAACAATAATAATAGCCTTATCACATCGACTGTATTTTGCAGGTGAAATTTGTGCAGCTTTACCAGTGATAATGAAATGAGCAGCCGAATCTAAGTACATCAATTGAAGGATGTCCTGCAATTGTACTATTTTCTAAACCTACTTCCATTAGAACCATGTTAGGTGAGGGTATTAAGGGATATGGGGCAAGGCTGGGTAATGGGACTTGAGGTGCAGATCTTATAAAATGGCAGAACAAGCTCGGGGTTTGAATAGCCTACACCTGTTTCTATCTCAATATTCAAACCTTAACCTAAACTGTTCAGAGAGTTCTTGATGTCCAGCAGAAAGGGACAGATACGGTCAGAAACCAGGACTCACATCAAGCTCAGTCTCTTCTTCAGGTAGACCCAGCAACCCTTTCAGTTCGTCGTCTTCCACGATGTCGTCACCTTTGATTGCCGATGGCAATGTCTGTGGTTTTTCTCGTAGTGTGTAGGCTCGTGTTGAAGCTCCAAACGACAGCGTGGAGTCAATGGGAACCTGCTGGGGTTTGTGAGGCTCCAGCCGAAGATGCCCCAGGAATGTACCATGAGCTGCCAGGTTAAAAACACAGTTTAGTAATCATTATATTGCAAACCAGTGAATGAACCTGACTTGCTGTTCATCTTAACTTTCAAGCTGTTTTGTTTCAAAAACAAAAATGTAACCTGTTTCAGCCTATACTTATACAAAACGATGCAACCTGTTCCCTGCTCAACACTTTGCACGGTCTCAAAATAAAGCTGAGAATTTGTTTGTGATCAGGTGTTTATCCTGTCTTGTCAAACAATTTGATTCACCCTGTCCTAGTAAGGCAATATTTAAGTTAAGATGTTGACCACCGACCCACAATGACGCGGAAACCAATCATTAGTTTTAATCAAGTAAAATTTAAAACAAACATGAAATGCCACCAAAATTTACCTTGTTCAATGGATCCAAATAATATGAAAATTCTCATATTGTGCAATTCCAAATCATAGGCCTAGATTTTTTGCCTTTATCAATGAGCTTTCATAAAGTCTCTCAAAAACCTTCCACTTTGAAACAGAGTTTCCCATCCCCTACCGTCTCCACCTCCTCAAAGTTGACCCTTTGCAAATATCTCTTGTAAAAACTGGACCACATGAAACACTTACTGCTGTTCAGGTCTATGATGAAGATTCTCTTCAAATGTTTGTGATAGACCATTGCAGAGTGGACTCTTGAACATGACTGATGGTCAATGGTAAAGTCACATATATCAGGGTTTCTTCCAAAGAGGTAGTATTTTTTCTCGTCAATAATCAGTTTCTGTAGAAAAAGGACCAAATATAGAGATCACGCTGCCATATTCTTTAAGTGGTTTCTATAACTTTTCCCTGGTGCGTTTTGCAAATTCCATTTTTAAGCGCCAAAGCTAATGCAAGAAACTGTACAACAAAATGGAAGAACTATGGGTAGATGGAAACAATTTTTGCATTGTTTTTCCAGTGGACTAAGATTTTTGTTGGGTAAAGATATCAAGGGATATGATCTAATAGAATGGTGGAACAGGCTCGAGGAAGTGAATGGCCTACTCCTGTTTCTATGGAGAACACATTCTTGGAAGTCAATATCCATGACCAGTTTGCTCAGCTTTTTAAAGCTATGTTGCGTGATGTTAACGCCAACAAATAACATTAAACCATTTAACCAGTCTACAAGTTTTCCTTGGGAAAAAGTAAAATCGCAAACATTGTGCCTCTAAGTTATAACCCATAGTGTTTCTGCGCACGATGAGCTAATATGTACTCATGGCTTGGTTTAATCTTGCACCATTTGGACCCAACAATCACAGGATTGTCTCAGATCTACAACAGAGCTTTGACATAGATAGCCAGGTTAGTATCTGGTGCATTCCTTTCCAAATCGGTGTCATTATAATCTGCCCACGAATCCTCCCAACCCAAGAGAAAAAAGTATTATTCACCTCTACTAGCTTGTCGCCTTTGACAACATCCAAATGAAGTCCTGGGGGAGGCTTCCCTGCCCTAAAATTAGAAACGATCATCAGCACACAAACGAAAGGTATTTAAGGTATTTACTTGCAAACTGCAAATTTACATACAAAGTTCTTCACTCCACCCATTACCTCAAGAGCACAAGAAACTTTCAAATGGCTACATGAATGACAGGGAGTCCGTGTAATGAAGCAGAGAATCAATTCTCCAAGAGTTTCTGAGCATGTTGTTATATACCGCTTCGATTTTTTAATTGGCTAATAATCTCCAATGCATCAGCTAAAATTCTACAGAGTACCTGATTCCTCAGTAATAGAACTCAGGGCCCCTGAAGATCAAATCATGTGCCCTAATAGCACCTTGGGACGTCCTTCCGACATACTCTACAAATTTAATATTGTTGTTGTTGTACAATAGGACTTCATTCCAAATTATGTGACTGGGCAGTTGACCTGCAGTTGTCACTAATTTCGGAAGGTCAAAACATAACTTAATGAAAACAGAATAACACTGCCATCCCCAACCATCCACCATTTCTATATAGAGATTAATCATCTCAAGTGCTCGGGTTGGAGACGAAAGAATGCAAAGGATGAATCAGGAAATGAAGGGTTCAACGCATCTCAGGGTTCAGATAAATGTTGAAAAGTGTCATTTTTCCATTCTGTGGTGCAAGATGAAACCCCTTTATTAACATATGCATTACACTCCTACTTAATGCAACAGCAACTTGCACTTATATGGTGCCCTCCATGCAGGGCAGCATCTCAGAGCGCTTAATACTGGCGGAGCCCAACTCCCAACCAGGAAGTGGGGAGGTGGCTGTAAGCACGGTCGAAGAGGAAGGTTTTCAGGCAGGACTTGGAAAAAGGGGAGAGAGGGGGCAAGGCGCAGGGATTGAGGGAGAGTGTTCCAGAGTTTCGGGGCGTTTTGGCTGAAAGCGAGACTTCTGATGGTGGGGCGGAAGGTACAAGGGACGAGCAGGCAGCCGGTGCCAGTCGAGCAGAGGTGGTGGATTGAGTGCAAGGTAATCTCTATAAAATACAATTGCTTAATCAAAATATACCATTGGCTCTACCAAGGTACAGTATATACAAAGATGAACTCAATGCACTTTCCGTTTCCTTTTTTTTTGCAGAAACAACAATTTTAGATGAGGAAATTAGTTCTCAGGCACTTTCCACCTTTAGGTACCAAGTGTCTGCATCAACTATTCCCCATTCTTCTGTGGGCCCAAAGGAGCAATATTTAACACAGAATCTGCAACACATCGCTGGGTCAGGAAAAAACAGACCCATCGTATCTATGGCATTTGAACTACCGTATTATTTTGCTTAGAACTCTAGTTCCCAAACTAGACATGTCAGGGGAGTCCAAAGGAGGCACTGTAATGTGGACGATAATGGAGGTGGTTACAGCTATTTCTTCAGATGGGTCTTTGTCCCATTTTTAGAGGCGTCAGCACCAGGCACTCCAGTTGCACGACCTATATCATATTTTCTATCTGATCTCAGGTAGGTTTTTTGGGGGAGAAACCTGCTCTATTAACGGCCCAACCAGATGGGCAAGGTAGTTTCAAGCACTGCTAAACTGTCTGAAACTTAAGTTAGATCTTCTCCCAAGCAAATGACTGTCACAACTCACAACTCAGTAACTGCTCGGTTCTCAAATAGTTTCAGCTTGGCTCTTCGGCACAAGTTATACGGTTAGAACTTGAGCTGGACTCTTAAGGATGATATTGCAGTGCAGTACACTGTTTTGAAAGAAATATTAAACCGAAGCGCCATCTCCCTGGTCTAATGGATATTAAAGATCCCATGACACTATTGAAAGAGAAAAGGAGGGTATGTGTCCTGGCAAATAATTCTCCAGATAAATCAGTTAGTCACTTTATAGCTGGTTTAGGAACATGCTCGGCATAAATTGCCTACAAACACACTTGACATTAATTACCTGTGGAAAAAGTCTGCAAAGCACTCTAAAATATTTTGATATTACAGGCTTTATCAAATGCAAGCATTATTTTTCAGTGTGCAAGCTAAAGGCAGGGGGAAAAAAAAACCACACCCTACATGCCAAAAATCCAACTTGAATGTACTAGTGCCTTTCGCTTAGGATAATTTCTGATAGCACTTTACTGAGATAGAGTCCAAACAGAGTGGGAGTAGGGGGGTAAAGTGAGAGGTGGCTGAAGATGTATTCAGAGAGATAGGTTTTCAGTAGAGAGGGAGGACGTGAGTCAGAGAGATTTGGGATGAGAGTTCCAGAGAACAGGGGCAAGGCGGCTGAATAAGTAGAGCTGAACAACGTATCTCCATTTTTTTAAAGAAATAACCCTGTAAATTATAACCAGAGGTCAGAAGGTTGTGGGTTCAAGCCCCGTTTCAGGAAATTTGAGCTCACATTCTACTGCATTGCCAGAGGTACCATTCTTCACATGAGACCCTGAACTTGGGTTCTGACGGACTTTAAAGGACCTTTGCCACAATTCAAAAAGAAGAGGGAGGTTCGCCCCGCATCCGAACCAACAATTCCCCAAATAAAATCAGTTATTCATTGCAGGTCTTTTTGTAGGACATCGCCCCGCACAAACTGGCTACCATATTTCCCTACAAATGCAGTTACTAAACATAACAGAAAACAGTAACGTTTCAATATTGACAGCCACTGCACTCAATGATAATCTTTGCATTTGATCAGTATAATCATTTCATAATCCAGTGCTTGATTGGATTAAAAAAAAACTGTGAAGGGCAGCAAAGGTACATTTTTAAGTCAACAGTAATCCACGCATCCGGCACGCCGTGGCATCTCAAAGTGCTTCACTGCAGAAGTGTAGTGACTGTGCATTTGTCACTGCACAGGCAGTGGGCTGGCTTGACAACAAGTCCTGCAAAGCACTGGAAAGGGGTGGGCGGGGGGGGGGGGGGGGGGGAGGAGGGGAGAGGAGAAGGGGGTTATCCTCTCATAAAATGAAAGACCCGAAATGTTTCGCCCGCAAAAGTACCGTCACGTGCACTTCACAGCGGATCCCGCGAAGCGCTTCGCGACGGCGTCTCGAGGACGCGATACGGCGCCGTATCAAACAATTATCATCATACGGAGGGATTGCGATTATTAGCAGCTGTATTTTTTTTTTGGGGGGGGGGAGGGGAGAGAGAGGGGGAGATGGGGGTGGGGGTGGGGGGGGGGGGGGGAGAGACAAGAATTTTTTTTTCCGCATCCAAACAAAATCACCAACTACTGTATATCATCGCTGTCTTTTAGTCCTAATAATAATAATAAGATGATGATGATGGTGGTGATGATGATGGAGAAACAGTTCTGACCAAATCAGCCGTCATGAGGTTCAGGGGGTGTAAGCCCCTCCATTACCCCCTCCTCCTCCTCCTCCACCCCGTGGTGGTGTGTGTGTGTGTGTGTGGAGGGAGGGAGGAGGTGGTGGTGGAGGGTCTGTACACTCACTGCCTTGGGCCTGAGCTGCAGGGCTGAGAGGCTGAGGCCTAGGATGGAGGCTGCAGCCTCATGCAACACACAAAGCTTCCCCCACCCCACCCCCTCCCTCGCTCTCTCTCTCTCACTCACTCTCCCGCCTCAGCCGCGGGGGAGGGCGGGCGGGCGGGCGGGAGGGAGAGGGGTGGAAGGGGGGGGTGGGGGTGTGTAGCGGAGGGGGAGAGAGAGGGCTCGGCGGGCCCGGGCTGCGCGGTCGGGCTGACGGTAGCGGCCACTCACCAGGACGGGCAGTCGAAGATGGGTTTCAACTGAATCGCCTGCATTTGAATCGCATTGAGAGACGCACAGCGACCAAAGCCCCCGCCCCCCCCCCCCGCCCGCCCTTAACCCCGGGGGCACAGCACTGCGCTTGCGCGGGTGCGTGCGTGGGTGCGTCTTTGCGTGCGTGCGTGCGTCACGCGCCTGGCTCGCTTTGCCCGCTGGGATTTGTAGTCAGCGGGGACCAAAGGGACTGTAGGCTTTTTTTTGGGGGGGGGATGGAGGGTGGGGTGGGGGGGATGTGTCCAGCCTCTGTGGCTGACTGACACATGGTGGAGGGGGGGGGGGGGGTGGGGGTGGGGGGGAGAGGGAAAAAAAACCATCGTCGTCGTCATCGCCGCCGTGGTCACGGTCGCGAGAGTGATGATGATGATGAGGCTTGCGTTTGCATGCGGCGACTCCCGTCACGTCTTCGAGGCGTCTCGGGGGCGCTTCCCGGAATAGATCGCCGTGCTCAAGGCTATCCAAACCACTCACCGCGTTCCCACACCACCCCCCCCCCACCCACCCCACCGCCAGACCGAGAATTCCACGCATCCCACCCACACGTGGTAATCCCGGAGGCAGATTACTGGAATGGATTGCGCGCGCGCTCTCTCTCTCTCTCTCTCTCTGTAGAGGGACGCACCCTGCTTACCCAATTCCGGAAAGTATTAGGCGCAGGTTGGGAAGACCCAAGGCTTGGGGGAACCGCAAAGTGTGCGTCGGAGTAACCGCTGGAGTCTGACCAGCTAGAACCACGTAGCTTGCTATTGATAGCACTGTCTGGCAAGCTTTCCCACTGCTTGTCCAGCTCGGACCATTCTACCCATTAGGGCTTCGGCTTGCAGGGTTAATGGGAGTTGAGTGGGAGGATTCCCTGCCGTGACTGGTCTGCCCTTCCAAGTCCTGCCGATGAGCCAGGTTGGTCCGCGCTGTCATTAGCAGTGACCTGGAGTACCGCAGACCCACCTGGCTCGGAAACCAGACAAGATAGACCGCCACAGAGCCATGGCTTGATTCCAACATTCCATGGCCAAACATGTCACCTTGGAGCCACTTCAGCTCAACGGAGACCCCGCTTACCTTCCCCCCACCCCCCAGGAGGATAGTAAGGGGCTGTACTACCGACAATGTTGCCAGATTTGGCGGGTTTCACACCTAATTAGGTGTGATTTTGTGGTACTTACGTGAAAAAAAATGCTTTGGACGGGTGCTTAATTTCAACATTTTTAATTTAGACCTGCAAAACATGTTTTTTTTTCCCTTTAAAGACCTTTTCTAACGCAGTTTCAAAAGCACTAACCTAAATTGGCCACTCCGCTACACTAACCTTTCATGCCACGTCAGGAATGACTCCTCGGAGCACTCCACAGGATTTACTGTAAAGTGTACCAACTGCGCGCTTTTGCAAGCTGACGGGGCAGGCAATTTGCACACAGCCGTGCCCCACAAGCAGCCGTGAAGTTGAACGACTGATTTTATCTGGGGGATTATTGGATGCAGAATAATATTGAAGTGACTGTCTCTGGGATTGCACTGAAGGATCAAAATGATTTTGCTATTGAGCATCTCTTCACTAATATCATTGTTTTTGTGTGTGGTCTGGACGGAGATTTGGAGGCGGACTTGCAAGAGCTTTCCTATGGCTTCTCTTCCTGGAACAAGGAGAACTCAGAAAAGAAACAGGTTGTGTAATCCAAACCCGTGAGCTAACTTGGCAACCAAAAGGCCAGGATTCAGTAAAAACGTCCTGTGCATATCAATAACAATGTCCACAATCCATTGACCTGCCAAAAGGCCAGGCAATAATTGAACAGTTGGCAGATCAATCTCTGCACTGGGCCAACTTCGATAATCAAATGCAGAAACTACACTTGATCTTAGCCAAAAAGGACACAAAATGATTAATAAATAGAGTATATTGGGACATCAGCTTCTTAGGAAGTCCTGCCGTAGTGAAAGGTGTGATAAAAAAAATTTAATTTCTTGTTGTTATAAACTAATTGCTTATTTTTTCCAATTTGCCTAACATTACATGGAGGATCACACACTCGATTCCCCCAGAGTTTTAGCCTTTGCCAACCTGTGCTTAACACTTAAACACTCCAGAATTAGATCAGTAGGATGCATTCCTCTGGGGGCTGGCTAACCTGGACACACCCTATTAGATGAGCTGAAACCTACAGTGTGCTGAACTCTTTCGCGGTCTGATTTGGAGGCTGTTAAGTGACGTGTTTCCCCGTGAGTGTGCGCGTGCGTGCGCGTGTGTGTCAGATACCCCGGCTGATCGAATAATACGCAAGTTGTACCAGTAACTTTGGGAACTCCGAAACATCAACCGACAATAGAACAGGGCAGTTCCTTGTGCCTTTCAAAGCCGCCAATGCCAAAGCATTTGTTGATATTGCTGTGATCGTCCATTCACCAGTTTATTACAGTGTTTCCATGTTTATGATTCCTTATTTTTGTTTATATCTTTGAAAGCGGGATATTATGAAATGACAATGTTTCAATTCCTGCCCTTCAAAAGCACCTCAAGTCCCGACAGATACAGGATCTCCCACATATATCCACGTAGCTTCTAATATTTTGAATACTTTTCCTGAACCATTCCCAAATGGGAGGAGGCTTCGGAGCACTTTTATTTAACGAGAGCGGCAACCCCATCACTTTAGGTTTTATTTCGAGTGGCAACAGTGTGGGTGTTTCTGATGGGGGAAAGAAGATACGGGTCAAATGGTGGTTTAACAAATACAAACTCTTCCCGGATCCAAACAAACATCTGTTCCTGTTGTGGAGGATGGCATTGCCCCAGCATCTGTTCCTCTCAATCCATCCGCATCCATGCAGGAAAATCTCTAACTTAGCGTCAAATCAGCACAAATGTTGGGACAGTTGATGCCTGTGAATGTGAATTGGATAAAGACGGCCATTGTTCACAGATGGGAGTTTCTGCTTGCGTCCCAGTTGTATTACACTTTGGATATACTTTGCTGGAGTTGAATTAATGAGAGCAGAACGGTGCAATAGAGTGTTGAGAATGAAACAGCCATGGTTTCAAATCTCTGATCTCCTGAGGGCTGCAACACTGCAAGCAAGTGTGCGTTATAATGATCTTTAGTGTGCCTGTGCGTCATGATGATGAGACCTGGACTGTTCAGTGCACAGATAGTGTCAATCCCAACTGACTGGACTAACTAACCATGTCACCCGACTTACAGGAATTGGCACTGGGCATCACTTCGCCTTGTGTGGTATAAATGGGGAAATCATCCAGTTTAGAGCTCATGTTTGTAACTAATTGAGTTGCACAGTAATCGGGTTAACATAATAATAATCCTTGCATTTGATACAGCGCATTTCATGTGGGGAGGACGTCTCAAAGTGCTTCACGGGATGTACGCTAAAGTGCGGTGACTGTGTGTTTTGTAGGCCAATGGTTGATTCCGGTGGAAGAAAAACTGAATAAAGAAAGAAACATCACTCCGAACGTGAATGTTTTTAGGCCACTTTTATTTTTCCTGTTTTATTTCCGTCACAAACTAAGTTTGACCAAGATGACAAGACGGAACACCATAAAACATCTTAGAAATATTTGATACCGATTTCTCTTAAATATACTTTCATAAATATCCAAATTAAAAAAACATACACTTTTTCCCCCCAAAAGCAACGGCCTAATGTCAGTAACAATTTGATAAATTGACTATTCTTTGATTTGCTTTCCTTGGGTCTCTTCTAACTAGACTTTATGATTAATTACTCTATAACTAATTTGTTGCTGGAATTTACATGGTATCTCAATTTGATGCCATGTTCAACAATGAAGGTCTTCCATACTGTATAAGGAAGCTGTTACAGGAGATGGGAATGGGCAGAATATAGGTTTGGAATCTAATGTAGGCGAGAGACAGAATTAGTACTAGTAACAAACAAGTAAATTACATTATAAATACAATTTGAGTTTTAGTAAGTTCTACATTTCCTGTGGCGACTTGCTTCTTTAATGTACAAAACATACTGTAAATATTCAATGGGGTGGGGGGGGGGGGGGGGATTTGATTCACAGTGCTTTTGCCCATTGAAAACCACTGCACTTCATGTTATAGGTTTCCTATAATAGAAAGTTACTAGATTAGGCACTTTATAATAAATGGAAGCATTTTCACTAGTTCAAGTGCTTCTGTATATTGAACAAGCGAGATTTCAGTATATTACAGGGCTATTCCATCATGATATAAGGGCTGTCAGGAAAACTGCACAAGGATATATTAACGACTGATTCTGTTCTCAAGAGCTGCCAGTTTCTTTGCAAACGCACCTAGTGCAAAAGGAGTTAAGGAGAATACTGATCAAGAAAGTGAAAGCAACATTGTCAGACGTGTTTCAATGCTCTCGGCCCTTTTATGGAACATTGGTCATTCCAAAATAAAAGCTGATGCAAAAGTTAACTGGATTAAATGTGCTAAAAAGGCGCATATGAAATGACTTACCAGTGTGTCATTCCACTCGTGTGTATGTTACTATGGTTTCCAAGGAGATCACAGCAACTGCTTGGATGGCACTTCCCTACCTTTCTGACCTGTTTTCTCCCCACTCCACTACCGACTGCCTCCGCTCCGCTGGCTCTGGCCTCCTGCTTGCCTCTCGTCCCCTCCGCTCTACCATCGCCGGCCGGGCTTTCAGCCACTACTCCCTGAAGCTTTGGAACTCTCTCCCCCAAACTCTCTGCCTTGCCTCTTCCTTCCCCTCTTTTAGATCACGACTGAAGACCTTCCTCTTTGACCGTGCTTAAGGTCATCTCCTCCCTCCCCCCGGTTTGGCGTCAGGGTCCGCCAGTGTTAAAGGCTCCGAGACGCTGCCTGGTGTGAAGAACGCTGTGTAAATACAAGTTGTTGTATCAAGTGTTCTGCCACAGTCAAGCGCTCTGGGACGCTACTCTGCATCGGGGGGGGGGGGGGGGGGGAGCTCTATATATATGCAAGTTGTTGTTGTTGCAGTTGATTGTGATTGGTACCGTGTCTAGCGGGTCGAAAATTAACTGATATAAAAGGATATGTTTCGATGTCAGTGTTTTCATTGCTTTCTCAACCTTGGTCTGGAACTCAACCAGGGACTCACACGCACAAGGGTCTTTCTTCGGTGGTTCCACTGAAACCAAAAGCAAATAGTTTCAGGCTCACGTCAACCCCTATTTTATTTGAAGATTGAAAAAAAAGCACACACGCGCACACGCACGCAATACTCACCACATATTTTGACCTGCAATTTATCAGCGATTTTGTTCATCGTCTTGAAGTCTGCAGTGTAGTGATAATGATCCTTAACTGGGTCTGATGCAATTATTCTCAATTCCTCCTCCAGTGCATTCCCTACTCCAACAGCAAACATCTTAATTCCTGCAAACAGATACAAATATTCCTTGGATGCGCTCTTAATTGAGGTGACCGCAGCTAGACAATGGTGTAGGATGATCGATTTCAAACTCTTCAACCTCACCTACGAATCTCTTCACTCCCCCAGCACTCCCCTAACTCTCTCACCTCCTCCGACCCCACTCCTCTGCTCGACTAACCTAATGCAGCTCCTCATTCCGTGGTGCTGCAAAGAGCAACTCAACTCACCGAAAGCCTGGGAGCTGTTGATTTAAATATCCTTCTGGTACTTTTCCCCCACGCTCATTAACTCCCTCCTAAAAGTGCCCCCACTCCCTCCCTCTTTGTTTTCAAGTCCCTTCTAAAGGCCTACCTCTTTGACCATGCTTTACGCTCACCTTCCTCCTAACTCTGTGCTTCCCATCTCGCTTGGGTTACCACCGCAGGTCCCTATAAAGCACCTTGAATAGTTACATTAATAATCAACCCTTGCATTTGATATAGCGCCTTATCGCGTCTTCGAGACATCCTGTAAAGTGAATTGACTGTTCCCATGTGAATGCCTCCTGTTGTTGTATTACCTTTAAGCTCTGGAACTCTCTCCCCTAATCCCTCCGCCTTGCCCCCTCCCTCCCCACTTTCAAATCCCACCTGAAGACCTTCTTTTTCATCATGCTTACGGTCACCTCCCCACTCCCTCTCCCCCTGGCTCGGGGTCAGACTCCGCCACTGTTAAGCGCTCCGGGAGGAAAGGCGCTGCATAAATGCAAGTTGTTGTTGTTACTGCACCTTGGTCTTTAGCGGTCTGCGCGTAATCATTGATGTAATCCTGTGACCGTCCGTCAGTGAACACGATGGCTACTTTCGGGACATTTGCTCGTGCTCCTTCCGAGGGAATGAACACATTTTCCGTCAAATGTTTGAGGGCCATGCCAGTCATCGTCCCCCTCTCCATGTACTCCATATTCTTGACCGCTGCCTTGATGTCGTTGCTCGTCTTGTACTTGTTGAGAGGGAACTCTGTCCTGACCGAGCTCGAGTACTGAATGAGGGCCACATTTGCGCTTTGCTCGCCGACTTCCAAAGTGTCGATCACCTGATTGATGAACTTTTTCACCAGCTCAAAGTTTTCAGGTCTCACGCTCTTCGAACCATCGATAACGAAGGCCAAATCTACTCCTCCTGAGCTGCAAGCTGCGGAAAACATTCCAAGTCAGATTAAAAAGAGGCAGCAGCTCTTCATACTAGATCTTCACCATTACTAAGGGACTGAAAGGGTAGAAATTTCACCCGGGTCTTGATTCACTTATTTCAGCAGCATTTGGCAAATTCTTAATCGCAGCCTTCATTTAGAAGCCGGATTTCCTGTACGGTTCTTGTAAGAACTTAGAGAAAACTGACCTCAAAGCTAAGCCTGAATTTAACAATTTGCCAAATAATTTTATAAGATTTTTTAAAAAAAGGAATGTTTAAGGTTTTTGAGGCCTATGATGCATAAACATGCTCCATGTTATCAGGTACTTTATATAAATACTTAGCTGAAGTGATGATGACCTTGGAAGATTGACCGGGTGTGTAAAGAGCTGAGATGTGCAACGAGAGAACGAGATGAATAGCAATGGTGAATCAGTGAAAAAGAACATTCAGGTGAAAGATCCATGGAAGTGCAAGGTGGGAACCCAAAATACTTTGAATATGATTCAAACACTAATTGCAAAATGTTTGCTGAACAATCTAATATCCTCTGATCTCTGTGTACTGCATTAAGATGCCCTCTCTATGAATGGCTGTTTAATTGAACGAACAGGACAGGATGAGTAATAACTAGCAATGGATAACCACCGTGATCTTTTTCAGGACGGAATTATAAAAATAATAAATAAACCTCAAGTTTCCTTGGTTTAAAATCGACGCTTAGATGCCCGTTCGGTTTTAACTTACTTCCACATGTTTTTCCGTCTGGCTTTAAAGTGAATCCCTCGTTGCAGGCGCACTTGTAAGATCCAGGAATGCTCAGGCAGATGTGCTCACAATCATGGTCCCCACTGGCACACAGGTCAGCCACTGGAACACACGATTCGAGTTATTTCCCTCGCAGTGCAAGAACACACATTGCAGTCCTGTTACACAGTCAACTAATGTTTAACAACAGCCACGACTCACATTTAAATTTAACGTCTTTCACGTAGGGTAAAGCATTCGCAAAACGCTTTACACAGATGGAGGGAGTACCAGAGAGTGGGGGCATCGTGGCTGATGGTGGGTGGATGGGTGGGGAAGGGCAAGGATCGCATAGCACGGTTGAGTTTGTCGAGCGGAGGGATGTGCAGGAGAGTGAGGGTGGAGAAGGTCACAGGATGAGGGAGGGGAGAGGCCGTGCAGAGAGTGTGAGACTGAAGATTTGATGTCAATCCGCTGGGAACCAGGAGAGCTTTTCGAGGTGTGGGGTGACAGGCACCGTGAAGCTCAGTCCTGGTAAGGATGTGAACGACTTCAGTATTTTGTTTTATGCGACAAGTTATTATGAGTGAGCCGGATGGAGCGTATGGACGCTGGAGCTGGGGAAGTCGGAGAGGAGGGAATTGGAGAAGTGAACAAGATCTCACCGAGAGAGCTGGGCAGATATAATAATAATAATGATGATAACAATAATAATCCTTGCATTTGATATAATGCTTTTGAGAGGTCTTCACAGAATATACTGAAAAGTGAATTGACTGTGTATTTTGTGAGCGAGAGGTATACAGCATTGGCACAGATAAGTGCAACAACAGACCTGTTAAAGTGTAAGTTATTTTTGTTTACTCACCGCAGAATGCTTCCTGGAATTTTTTGGAGAGTTTCTCAATGGCGCTGTAGCTTTCCACGTAGTCTAAGTGCTCTTCCAGGGGTTCGCTGGCGATCTCACGCAGGGAGTTCAGCTCTGCCCTGCCCACACCGATCGCGAAGAACTCAATGCCGCTTTCTTTCGCCCGAGTGGCTGCCTCCTGCACCAGATCCTGTGGACGCCCGTCAGTCACGATGATGGCTATCTTGAAGGGGGGGGAAAAAAGAGAAGGAAGCGGAGAATTGTTAGTTTCCAATTGCTTGGAGTGAAATTTTAATGGGATTATGAGTGTTTTCTGAGCTGTTTTAATAATAATAATAATAATAATCCTTGCATTTGATATAGTGTCTCATCACATCTGCGAGACGTCTCAAAGCGCTTCACAGAATATACTGTAAAGTGAACTGACTGTGTATTTTGTGGGAGAAAGGCGGCAGCCAACTGCGCACAGCAGCGTCCCACAAACAGCCGCGGATTACGCGACCAAATTATTACTATAATTATTATTATTTATTTTTAAGAAGGTAGCGAACTTGTTGGGACAGAACCTTCATAGCGCTTCATAGGATTCACTGTAAAGTGCAGTATGCTTTAACAGCCAGACCCAGGGTTGGTATATTCGACAAATTAAGCCGTGAATTTCTTATGTTTGATGCCGATTTGTATTGCTCTAACGATTTCCACGTTTTCGCACAGAGTATTATTCGGAACAGCGAAGCTGTATGTTACGCCATTAATGTTGGTGCTGATTTTATCTGAGGTTGACGCAGCTTTACTGCTGCGAGTGGATTTTATCTTATCCAGCCAGGTTTAGTTTTCCGGAAAAAAAACAAACTGTTAATTGGTGCACATCGATTGACTCTCAGCTGTTTCTGAGAACTATCGGATCTGGGTGTTATCAAGTTGAAATGTTATGATTCTCGCGTTCTCAGTCGGCAGAGTGACGTTTTGTTGATGAAACAACAAGATTACATTTGTATAGCGCCCTTCACGTCGGGAGGACGTCCCAAGGCGCTGGACATTGTACAACATTTCAGACCCGAGTTGGGGGTCAGTGGGGGAGAAGGGAGGGGAGGGGAATGGTGGGGGGGGGAAAGGTGGCCGATGGCACGGTCAAAGAGGAGGTTCTTGAGACGGGACTTGAAGGACTTGAAACACCAGCAGAGGGAGCAAAAGGGACTTCAGCAAATGTGCACCTGAACTTGGATGGAAGAAAAACGCAGTTAGGTTCAGCGTGCGACAATTGCTAAAACTTGCAATCTTTTTTGTCTTGCATTTCGCAGCGAAAAGAAATCTCATTGCAGGATACGGGCTGAGTGCTATTCACTCCTGTGGAGTCCTGTAGCTCAGGTGGAGTCTTGTAGCTCAGTGGTTAGAGCACTCGCTTTGCAAGCGAGAGACCTGAGTTCAATTCCCGGCAGAGGGCGAAACCTTGGGCAAGTTTCCTTACTCCACACAGAGCCTAATAATAGTCCCTCCAAAACCAAAAACAATAATAAATTGGTCATTTTCAATCTACAACTGTTTGTGGGACATTGCTGTGCGCAATTGGCTGCCGCGTTCGCCCACAAACACACAGTCAATTCACTTTACAGTGTGTTCTGTGAAGCGCTTTGGGACGTCCTCCCGACGTGAAAAGCGCTATATTAAATGCAAGGATTATTATTATTATTATTATTATTCTGCTTCTTTCGCTAAGTTTCAAGAATTGGTTGGGATTTCTAAGTAACTTCATCCCCCCACCCCAGCCCCACCCGACTTTAACCCCTTCAGCCTCGCTTTTAAACCTGCCTTATTTTTGACCTTCTTTTATCCTTTTTGACCGCACTTTCTCCCACTCTCGTGCCTCCTCTTGTCCACCCCCCCCAACCCCCTCCACCTCACCCCTCACCACCAACTCGAGCTGCCAGTCAGCTGTGCAAAGCGCTTTGAGGCATCCTCTCGAACTGAAAGACGCTGTAGATATGTAAATTGTTGTAGTAACTGTAACGTAATCGTAACTTCTGAATAGTATGGCACATAACTGGGCATTTAAACTTTCATTCCAGTTATTTATAAGCAGAATGATTCTATTTGCAAAATTTACTGAAGGGAGTAGAGATCTGAGTGAGATAATTTAGTCTTAAATGGAACCTTGGAAAAGTCCAAATCTCAGCGTTAATTTGGAAGCCAGTTTCTTTTGAGGAATAATGGATCCCCATCTTCCAAACGAACTAATCAGATGCCAATTTATCTTCACTGTGCTGTGGACCCGTTGGGGGGAAAAAAAATGCTGCTTTCCCCCCCCCCCCCCCACTACGAGTAAAAGCTTTATTAAGCCTGAATTCTTCAAGCACTGTAACTTCATTGAGGCACTGCACAAAGGTAGTTTGTCGCATATAACTTGGGGGGTAAAAAACACACACACACACACACATATACCATTCAGCACTCGGATATTCACTTTACAGAGCAACGTAGGTAAGATAACAAGCTCCCCTTTGTGTTTCTGCGCAACGTTCAACTAACCCCCGTCCAGCGACACCACTTAAGCTTTTAAGTTAAGAAAAAGTTCCCTAATAATTTACAGAAAATGATTGCTCTTAAAAACACTGCACTCTTATACACCCTGAACAGTGCACTGTTGTGATGCAACGGTATGGGTTACATGTGCAAGGCCAGAGACGTGCAACTCACACCCACGGCTTGAGATAAAGTGGACTTCATATGCCATCCTGTCCATGTAGCCATGTGAGTCCCACTGTGACTCAGGCTGCCTGGGTTTGTCCTAGAATTACAGCAAACTCCTGATAACTGGCTGCTCCGAGAGAAAAAGGACTCAGTTTCTCCTGTTATCCCGAGTTAGGCAAGTTAGGCACATGGAAAAAATACATAAATAAATGCAGCACAAATCCATCCACTGGATTTTTTTTTACCGCCAAGTGGAGTGACTGTGTATTTTGTAGCTGAACGGAGCAGCCAATTTGTTCACAGCAACCTTCTCCCGTAAAGCCATGATCGAAGGGAATAGAAGGGTTGTTGGCCAGGACATCGTGAGAGAAACTCTCCTTCCCTATTTGAAACTAAATTCCAGGAATGACTGTCTTTTTTTTTAATAACAAAAAGGGCTTCGATTTGGTGAATGGTCTTTCAGAAGATTCAAACTGTAAAGATGATTATTCACTTTGGCAGATTAAAGTTTAGTATTAAACGGCTTTATCCGACAATAACAAATGTTTGAAAGGCAATTTTTTTTAAAGAAAACCATAATACGAGATCAAGAGGGGGAATTCTGAATGGGGGCATTGTTTCGAAAAACTATAACACTGATCCCAGCCCGTCACCGAAACTGCGGACACATCATGGCACGGAGTAGGGAAGAGCGGATACACTTTAAAATTGTAGGAGTACGCAACGACAATGGATGTGTCCTGACACAAGTTCAAACGGTACCGTTTGTTCCCACTAACCGGGCACAATGGTGTATTATTTCCACTATTGATTGTGCTCGCGACCAGCTGGCCCAGCACATGCAAAGCTTCGAAACGTAAGTAACCCCCGGTTGACCTATCTTCCAAGGGTACTATTTATTCTGCGTTCACTGAATGATAGCTTCATCAAACCCGATATCTTTATACCTTGTACTGTTAATGCCAAAGCCAGCACCAAAGCAAGCAGAGACAGAGGGGAGGGGGAGAGGGGGGCGCGGAGGGGAGAGAAACAAAGATATCAGGTTTGGTAAAGGTAGAAAGTAATCTGCAGAAGAATAAGGTTGTCTGCGCTGACAGCTGATGCCTTATAAAGTTACTTAATCCTTTGCCAGTCCAAAAGAAAGGGAATTGTCCTCTCATCAACAACAAAAAAATTAATGTGGGGGGTAAATTTCACCTGGGTCCAGAGTTACTCCGCGTTGTAGCTTTTCGGAGCGACCAGAATTTGGCAAATTCTTTAAACGTGGCCTTGATTTTTGGACGAGGGTTTTCTGTAAGCTTCATTTTACGGGCTACAGAACACAATTAAAAAAGAGACTTCAAATTCAAGGCTAAATTGAACAATTCGCAGGAGTCTGGACACTCTGGGGCTGTTACCCAAACAGGGTACATGTTAGCCCGCCGGGTGGAATTTACCCCGCGTCGTTTTAAAACGATTTGAAACAATACAGAGACGTGTTGCGTCTCTTGCTCTGTTTATCTTTGAAGAGGAAAGCTGTCCGAGTGTTACCTTGCTGACTTCCGAGGACCGCGTCCTTGCCCCTTGAATCCCACTGAAAGCCACGTTGGCGGCAAAGTGTATGGCGAGGCCGGTCATGGTGCCGGTGGAGAGGGGTTGGATCTGGGAGACGGCTCGCAGGAGACTAGCCTTGGTGAAGTGCGCCTTCAGGGGGAATTCGTTCTTGACGGTGCTGGCGTAGTTCACCACCCCCACGCGGGTTGCGTTCTGCCCGATGTCGAGGGATTCGATCACCTTGGACACAAACACTTTCACCTGCTCGAATTCGTGAGGACGCACGCTACGGGAGCTGTCGATGATAAAGATCATATCGGTCGGCCTTGTCCGACACAGACCTGCGAGAGCACATGGAAACAGGGACAAAAGGGACAAACAGACAATGAAAGCGGAGCCTAGAACAGCAAAAAGCCAAAAAAGGAAGAGAAATTGTATAATAATAACATTCCTTGCAGTTGATACAGTGCCTTATCAGGTCTGCGAGACGTCTCAAAGCGCTTACTACTGTGGGAGTCAAGTGATATGTAGTAATATTAACCCTTGCATTTGATTTAGCGCGTTATCACGTCGTTGAGACGTCTCAAAGCACCTCTAAAGTGAATTGACTGTGCATTTTCCAGGCAAATCGTGGCAGACAATGGCACACTGCAATTGTGGATTGAGTGACCCTTTTTTTTAGTCAAGGAACGGAAAAGAAATAAATTATTGAGTGATCCTCGGCAGTTAACTCACAAACCTAAATCACGGGTCCTAAGAGCAATTCAATATTTATACTAAACAATACCTGTGGGACATACATTCAGTCTTTACTGGGGGTAATTTAGCATTGATTTTGTTAATTTATTATCTTTTCAGGGCAATGCTGGAGTCAGGTTCATTTGTGAGACAAGGCTTGACTTTAAACATCTTACATCCTACCCCACAATTGGACGCTGAGAGGCTTTATTCAAGTGCAACCATGCCTTTTATTATCCATGTTGTTATTAATATTGTCTAGATCTGAGTAGCTCTGCCCCGTGTTGTTGCTGCGGCAGTTTAAGGTAAACAACTCGATGCTGTGAGAAACAGCCCAAGGAGTTTTTACGAATCGCAATATTCTTGATGCGATTTGTCAAGGACCAGCAGGGTTAGGAAAGCGAGCGATTCACTCATCACATCCAATGCCGCGATTCAGGATGTCAGAAAACAATGAGAGCAAATTGATATTTTTTTAATGTTAAAAAAAAGTTCCTGCAAAAACTAAGGCCGGTGAGAAGCATTACATGATATTCCAAATGTGTTCAGTACTCCCTCCTAGAGTAATATTTCACTTTGAGAACTGAAAAAATGCCGACAGGATAACACTAAGCAACTGCGATCATTTTTTTACATGCTCGTTACTCTACTTAGCTATTGCTGTGGAAAATCGCTTGGATAAATAAATAAACTTTGCATCTGACATAGCGCCATGAACTGTCTCAAAGCACTTTGCAGGTTTTCACTGTAAAGTGACTGTCACTGTTATTTTGGAGGCGAACGCAGCAGCCAATTTCCACACGTCGATGTCCCACAAACAGCTGTGAAGTGAATGATCAATTTATCTGATAAGATGTCGGCCAGGACACCGGGAGAGACTCTCTTTCATCCTTTTCCTGTCGGGAATATCACCAAAGCCCGTATATAGCATACAGTTTGCGTTCGTTCAAACTGGTTTCCAGCTTGGATTAATGCTCACGCTTTTTTAAAAATGTTTAATTGATATCATTTTGATGCTGACTTCCTCTTGCAAACCTCATCAGGCTACAGACTCAGACGTGCCAAAGTGCCTGACCACAGTCTAACCACTCAGTTTAAAGTTAAAGGTAAACGCATACAGTGCCACAAATAAATCATCACTGTTTCTTTTTTTTGAATAGTCCTCAAGCATCTGATAAAGCTCTACTTTTGAACATGAGATGCTGGGTATAAATGCTGTGCTCTGTCCAGAGCCTTGGGACATCCTCCAAATGTAATCTTCTCGTTGCTGTTGTTGGGTGTTATTACTATTTTATACAAAACATTACACATCCCCACACAAACACACTCGGGACCATCATTATCACAGCCACTGGTTGACCGGAAAGTGACACTCGAGGAGCCTGTGAAAAAAAAAACCCGCCACCGAGAGACACTATTCTCAACACAGTCCAATTTATGCTGATACAGCCAACGCCTTTCACATCGCCCCAAAAAAGGCGCTTGACGATTCTGACTGGGCACTGCAGCTTCAGGAAAGAAGGGGAGAGAATTAAGGGGGGGAATAAAACAGTTGTTTCAATGTGTAACAACATCCATTCAAAACTTGGTATTTGTCTGCATTAAGAAAGGGATGGACTGTGTCTTGCCCCAAATTTGACCATTGGGTGTACGGTAAACTCCTGATACCTCGACCTTGGCTTAACCTGTTGCTACCTTTTAAGTCATTGAGCTGTTAACATCCCTGTCACGGTAATTTATGTATTCATAAGCCTAACTTGTTACTCTGAATAATTTGTCACTGGAGTTTCCCATAGAGTAATGACTTAACAGTTTACTGTATGAGGGATTGGCGAGGGATTGAATCGAAAAATCTTGGTATGACAATTTTCCTAAGAACAGAGCACCTCACCCTCTCTCTCTCTCACACACACCACACACGTACATAAACTATAGCAACACACAGCTGCCCAAAGTGCAACTGATGCTGAGAATAACTTCGAGTTGAGATTCCAGTAACGAAGAGGCTTTTGAATCTTCACCAGCGATATATTTTTTTAAGCATTTTTTTAAAAATTATTTTATTTAAACCACCCACCAAAAATTTGTCTTGGGCCATTTATCGGAATTAGACCCTTAATAAAACGCTTAAGAGTTCAATGAAAACACTGAGCGTCAACTGAATTTCACACCGTTAAGAAACTTGTGTCTTTCGGAATTAATTTTAAAAAAGTACATCAAACAACATGCCACAGGGATGCAGAACTGGACTTTATTTTTAAAAAATCAAGTGGCGTTAATGTATTATATAATGATAATTAATGTACTATTTAAGTTGTAAATTTATTCTTACCGGCTGGGACTTGTGGACTTGGTTTGGTTTTTGGTACTCCATGAACTTCACAGAGGATTAAGGCAGAGAGAAGCAATCCATTCAAAAGTCCCTTCATCCTGATCGGCGAGGAGTTGTAGTATCGTAAGCTGCAGGCAGACTAAAGTGTGGCAGAGAGAACGAGAGGGTCTAACGTATAACATGCCATCCCTCAGGGAGGCTGGAATGTAGTCTGGCACGTGTGAAATACCTGGAGGAGTCCTGGAAAAGCTTTGAAGCCTAACACTGAAGAAACTATTCCCCAGACGACCGTGAATGCATTTGAAGGGAAACAAATGAATATGCTGTTAATTTGCGGAGTGAATGATATAAAATGGAACAATACAAACACTTGAAATTGAGTAGGACCAAAGCAAACAAACAAGTAAACAGGTAAACCTGGAAAACCCACCCACCAACCCACAGGAAATCAATTGGTAAAGGGGTGGGTGAGTCAAGAGCTAGTGAGAGGAAAATACTATAATAACATTAGGGAAGCAACAAGTAGGACATTTTCTAAAGAAAGTAGTGTCCTATTTTTGTACTGCACACCCAACCAGGTTTATAGTTATCAACTTGTTTTAATTGGCGTAAAGGTTTACTTTGGAAGAAGTTTAATAAGTACTTTTGGGTTGCGCATAAAAGTTTTTTTTCTTTTGGTGCTACATCTTGAACTTTGATCTGTTTTCTACCATCAATGTATTGTTTTCTTATCGGTATTCTCAGTATCAAGATTCCAGGTTCCCCTGGACTTTGCTGCACCTGGTTAACAATCTATTAAAGTGTTTCATCAGGAGAGTTCTACAGCACCAACTGGCTTGGGTTTGCAATGGACTTTTATTAAATACTTTGGAAACAAATATACTCGCTATCTGTCTCATACGCCATAGGTAGGAGTTTATTATCTAGTTATATACACTGACCACCCACATTATTTACTTTGTGAAGTTCCTTTACCCACTTATATTGAATTGAATCCACTCAGATGCCTTTGCCGGTAAACCATCAAGCCTTAGACAACAAAAGATACATATCCTTTAACCTTTAGTAACTTAAACCCCCCCCAACCATCTCCTGTGAAGGTTCCTATCTGCTCTATCTGTGGGTTGGTGCCCTGTTTTTAGGCAATGGCTCTCAAATTACCTTTCAATATTGCAGTGCATAATTTAATTCATTTCTTAAGGGGAGTTTTGGCACCGTCTTAACCAGTGAAGGTTAATGCTGAATTTGTCCTCACAAGTGCTTGCATTCCAAATTTTTACTTAGGGTAAAAAAAAATCCCTCCCCAATTACTACTAAATTTTGGCGGTGAAGGGAATTCAAACGATGGAAGAATGCTAGGATTTGTTCTGACTGATTCCGAACACTAGGTTTATACAGTAGATTAAACGAATAGCCGGGAAGTGTCTTGCGAACAGCGACACGAGCTGAAGGAACTTGGGGCTACTCTGAAAGGCCTCTTTTCTGGTTTTGTTTATACAACGCATTTTTCTCTGCAAGGGTTCTTGTTCCTTTATTGCAAACTTAACCACTAAAATAACTATTGCTTCCTCCCACCCTCAGCCAAATTTAACTGACAGACTTTTTCTTGAAAATAACCCCTGCAGCAACAGTAGTTCTGTGTTGGATCACACAATGCAATGTCTGGTTGCAGATAAAACTTTACGTTTTTGCCAAATGTTCAGTAAATTGCCGTTTGCTTTGAGGAATCTTGAGTTTCTTTAACTCTAAAACGGACGATTCCTTAAACCTGGTTGGGTGCAACTTCAGCAAAAACCCCATGAAATTTCACACAGCTCAGGGGCAGACAAACAGTTGCTTATATCTAAAGTTGTGGGAAAGCTACACCACCACTGATTAAGTCAGGAACAAACTCGGACTCGGTAAATATTTATGTATACCAATACCTTGCCAGGAATTCCGCTCACAACAGATCTCCATCTATGTGGATGCAAGATATGTATAACGTTTTCTTAAGTACAACTATGCTGTGGCGTACTTTAAGCTCTCAAAGAAAAGGCAGATTGTTGAAGTTCTCAATCTTTGCTTGGAATATGTGCCAGCGATAAATTGCAGCACCTGAACACGACTGAACCGTTCTGTTAATTGCAAATTCTGGACTATGAAGCAGTTTATTTCACTAACTGCCCAGTAAAAAAACTACCATTTGCCTTGCTTAAACAAAAATCAACTGGATATTTTCAATTTCAAAGCTACATTTTCCACTGGCAGGCAAGATTTTTTTTGTTTGCAAAAGGAAAATAATTCTCATTAATTGTGAAACGAGACCTCTTATAGGCAACACGCTCTCCTACTCTAAACTGTTTTTATTTTCATTTCTTTTCTGATCTCTGACCAGGCATATGCTTTATTTTAAATTCCCATTCTATTTGGGTCGAACAGCTATTGAGTGGCTATTAACCGATCCATCCTCACAATTCTTGGAGGTGCCTTCCTTTGGATGAGATGTTAATCTGAGGCCACCTCTGCCAGTTCAGGTGGACGTTAAAAGAACCCGTGGCACTATTCAAAAGGAAAAGGTAAGTTTCTTCCAGTGTCCTGGCCACCAATCCTCCAGATAAATGGTCTTTCACCTTCTGGCTGTTTGTGGGACATCCCTGTACAAAGATTGACTACGGTGTTCACCTATAGCAGTCACTGCACTTAGCAGTTTTTACTATTAAGTGCTGTAAGATGCTTTGACATGAAAAGCTGCGATATCAAATGCAAGGATATTATAAGAGAAATGTACAGGGCCAGAAAAGTCTAGAACCAGGCCGGTCTATCTGGTTGAAGAAAACAAAATATCTCACTATATTTCTTTACCCTTCAATTAATGTTTGCCAAATAGCTCTCTGATTCCCGATACATAAGAAATGTTGGAGAAAAAGACCAAGGTCCATCTAGTTCGCCTTCACCTTTCTTCGCATGCACATATGTCCCAATGTACCTACATCCATATCCCATGTTATTTCCTAAAACTATCCAATATAATAATCCTTGCATTTGATACAGCACTTTTCACGTCTTCTAGAGGTCTCAAAGCGCTTCACAGAATATACTGTAAAGTGAATTGACTGTATATATTTGTGGGCGAATCTGTGCAATTTGTGTTTGAAGGAATCAACACTTCCTGCTTTAACCGTCTCCCTAGGGAGCCTGTTCAACAGCTGAAATAGTGTTTCCGTAGATTTGTTCTGAATTTAGCCCCTTTCAATCGCAGGCTGTATCCTCTGGTTTTACTTCAATGTGACGACACGTGTCTTGAGTGGCAATCTGTACAACGCTCACTTATCTCCGCTGCTAATCAACAGAACTCCAAAGAAAGTTTCAAAATAAATGGAGAAAAACAACATTTCTTTCAAAAATAATCGTATAGCCACTTTATTTGCGAAAATAACATTGCCATTTCACATAAGCAGTCAGGTAAGATGCGCGAATTGAAGATAATTACCAACTTCTCAAAATGTGAATCGCTATATTTGCTACAATTCAGCTATTTAAAGTACCACAGATTTTAAAATATGCAAATCTTTAAAATGCAAGGCCAGATTCTATGCAGTTAAAACTCAAATTTGTGCATACACTTGAATGCTGAAGAGATGCTGGAAGCCATATGCATTCCAACCCTAAATCTTATTTCTAGCAAATTGCAGATTTTAAGCAATATTTTAGCATTTTGATCGTCTAATGAACCCAACTGCTTAACATCAGGCACAGTGCAAAGATGCAGTGTTACAGACACACAAAAAAACTATCAGAAGGCTGTTAATCAAACTAACACGCTTAATAGAAATGAGCAACATGGGATGGTGCATTTCAAGCCACTTGGCAAATTTGAAGCGGTTTCATTGCGTTCTTAAAAAATGGATTTGAAAGAGAGGAAAGGGAATCTTTACCATAAGAGCACTGCCAGAAATAGATTTGAATCAATACTTGGTTGTTTGAAACATTCATTTGGGATTACACTTGACAAATCATCCAGAAAACAGCCCATATCTTGCTAATCTGTAGTTTTCATAAGTAAAGTTGAATGTTAGCCCATTCTTCATTTTATCTCTTTAAGACAAGCCATGAATACGAATGATTTGCACGCTTTCGTTCTGGCTCTCTTTTCTCTGGGCTATTTGAATTTGTTGACTACAATGATAAAGAGAACTACTTCTCGCAGGTTCGTAAAAGGGTTTTGTCTTGTTGATTCTCAATTGGAAAACCGATTATCCATAAGGTTATCAGGATTGAATTTGGAGGAATTTGTACCTGGTATTTTACAAGAATGAATTTGGATTAAAATCTTCTCAAGTCTAAAACATGGAGAATTAAAGTTTTTACTGATAACTTTCTGGCTGTCACAGACAACTGCAAAGAGTCTACTGATCAAACCAATTTATTTTGGACTGACAGTCGATTAGTAGAAGATAATTAAGTTGCAGTGCCCCACAATATTTAAGTTATGATTCAAATCTATTTAGTCAGTGCTCACAGCATTTATTTTTCCGCACTGATATTTGAAGTTAAACACATTCACTTATTAATTGCTGAATTCATTTGTAAACACATACCCTGTCAACTGACATCCAGAAATGTGCATCAAAGTAATATCAGGTGACACTGGAGTCAATGTGTTCTTTTATGCGGATGAAGATATTAAAGTTAAAATATCAGATCATAAAAAAATGCAATGGGATTAAGCTTTTATCTCTTATGCAGAGAGTTTAAATGAAGAAAACATGTCTATTTGAAATCAGTTCTTGAAGAAATAGCTGTTTGAGTTGTGTACCAACCTACACATTTCATCTTCTATCAGTTAAACAATAAATCGCTAATCTGAGTGCAACACATCTAAAAAGATTCAGCAACAGATGCCTATGTGCTGATGCTAAAATATATTGCGGTCTGCACAAATATCAGGAATGTTAAAAAAAAAGTGACAAAGTTTGGCTCAAATAGTTAAAAGGAGAGTTATTTAGGAGGTAGTATCAGATAATCTAGAAGAATAAACTGTGGGTCGTATCTAAACTGGAAGGTTTCAAGGTCACAATTTCGATTTTAAATGACCAATACAAAATAAATGTCAATTCTCTCGTTCAAAAATAAGAAATTACACTGGTTCAGAACTTTTGTGTCAAGGGATGTCTCAGAAAACAGTCAGAAAATGTAATACTGTTTCTAAACTGGGAGGCACATTACATGGTACAATAACGTTGCATACCAGCATTTTGATAGTTACAGCTTTATGCAAATAGTCACTAAGTGGCAGCTGAGCTACATTGCTCTGTAAGCCGGGGGAGGCTCGTAAAATAGGAATTCCTTTGGTGGCATCTTTACAATTTCATCATATGGTGGCATCTTCCCAATGTCTTCATAGGCCGGTGGGTTGTTCTGAATCCAAAACAAAACCACATTGTATTATACATTCGTTTCAAATGAGAGAGTTTTGCAAAGTTTGCATAACAAATGGAAGAAGGAATACACTGCCTTCAGATAAACAGTCTTTATGACTAAACCCAATGCAGTTGTCCAAATTACCTTATGACACAAACCAGAAAGGCTCCACCTCATTATTTCTCTCCCTCCCCACGCCCCCCACCCCCACAACTCTGTTGAGGTATGGATCAGTGGCCAATGGTGGCCCTGGTAAGCTAACGGAGCTTCATCTCCCGTTGTACTTCACAAGTCAAACAACGGGCACAGCAACCAAGGCAGCGGTTTCCTCTTGTCAGCCTGCAGACGCTGAGGAGACACTGTAGCAGGTCACCAAATGGAGATCAGGGATTAATGCACCTCATCACAAGGATCAAGTTGGCGATGTTCCCGGTTTGTATGGCTCAGTACTGTGCCATGTTGCGCACAGACACGCTAAGCTAATTTCGAAGAATAAAAGTAAATGCACTATGGTGCTGAAGCATACAGCTGAGGAAGGATTGAAATCTCATCTGATCTCAGTTGCGCAATTAAGACTCAGCAATGAGGTGGGGAAAAAACAAACCACTTTCTTAATTGCTGTTTCCTGACTCTTGGTGGAAAGCAGGTGCAGGGGAAATTGAAACCCGTGTGATGTGTCTCATGGATTAATGGCAAGCCATTATGCTCACAGTCTAACTTTCACATATAAGCAATCACAACTTGCTCAAGGAATTGCAGGTTTGCTAAAACTAAAAAGAACTGCATCCTTGTGCGATTGACTACTTTTAAGCAAAAATCTGTTTAAAAAATTATTCTTAAGAGCCATGGAAAAGTAGCCTTCATATAGAAGAAGCCTTCAGGTAGATTAAGAGTACACTAACAGTAGTAACAGACTAGTCACATTAACTGTACATTTTCTGCCCTATGTTCATACATATTAAAGGCAAGATTTATATTCTACAGACATAGATCATTTTTTTAGAACTCTCTATGCTATACTCACTATTTCAAGCACTCTGAGACGCTACCCTGCGTGAGGGGTATATATTTATTGCAAGTTGTTGTTATTTAACTTTGTCCTCCTAGTTGAAAAACCCAAAAACAAGAATATTTTACAAATTCAAGATGGAATCTGACAACTGAGACTGTAAATAAACTGCTCTAATGTCCAACATTCATGAGTTATATCTACATTCTGCAAGTATACATTTTGTCACTTCCATTGATGTTTGAATTGAAGTCAATGGGTAATTCTCCCTATAGATGAAAGCTTCATCTCTTCTCCCACAACTCTCTTCATTATTCATTCTAACTCTTCTTCCTACAAGCTAAGTAACTGTACTGTGAGGTGTTTCATTATTTTTCAATCATATACATGTATATGTTAACCGACTTTACGTTTTAACACATGTTTTGTCACTAAGGGATAATAAATCTACTCCTGTTTCATTAAGGTGGGATTTAGACTTATCCCTATAATTAAAAGTATTTGCAAACTAGACAATGAAAAACACACACAGGTTTATTGGTCTTTTCCTCATGTTTTACAGTGCAAGACCATATGTGAATGTTCAGTACATTGCAAAACCTCAACATAACTTCTGTATTCTGTTCCGGTGACACACCCAAAGCATTCTAGCACATCAACACTTTATCACACATTTCTATATTAATCCCAGGACTGTTTCTAAGCCTTCCTGTTCTATTTCATTCTTACCACCTGCTTTTAATGCCTACACATTCATAATACTTTACATCTTCCCTATTTCTTCTCAATCACACTATTATAATCCCCTTTTTTAAATCCTGTCTCTAGTGCTCCCTTATTTTATTTAGACAGTTGACACTACAACAGATTACGCTTGCAGCATGGCATCCATGATCTCCCACAATAGAAATTGGGAGTTAATGTAAGATTATGTAAATATGCCCTCCTGCTATTCATACTTCACTTTTTATACAAGTGACGTCTTCTAAAATTTTAAGAATGTGAGCAACACTGGAAGCTGCACTCCCGAATCAGTTGCCAAGCAAAATTCAAAGAAGACATTGCTGTGGCTTTGTAAACCCATACGAGCCAATGTTGTATGTCGTAATGCTTTATGACTTGCACAAATAAACTACAATGAATTTTACAAAAAGGAACCATTTACAGAGACTATAAAACATCTCGCACCCCTGCCAGGTCTTTGCGAGCTTTTCAAACACCATTCGGATAAGTAGCAAATGAAGTGGTCCAAAACCACTGAAATGGTTGCCAACTGAAGCCTTTCTCTGGGTTAGAGATCTTGTTGCTCTAATAACAAAGAACCAACACCAGAAGGCACTCAAAGTAACACATTTGTAGGAGTTCAAATATACAGAAAACCAATGTGTTCTGCCAATGATATAGGCTCATGTCCACAACCTCCTCATGCTCAGTTGCAAATCTCAGGCGTCCCAACGCTGGGAGTTGTGGAGCGCATAAATTTCATACGCAGTGAAAGGGGCTGGCAGCACCACAAAAACTATCCATTTAGCTCCAAATGACAGGCTTGAAATGTGCTAGAGATGACCTGAGAGTAGAATGCTTGCCTTCTGTCATAATACGCCCCAAAAGAAAAATACTTCCTCGTAATAACAGAGTGGATTTCATTAATATATCTGGCCTTTTTTTTAACAAATGGCTATTTTTTTCCCCTTCAGCAGCTCAGTTGGACTAGCGCCATGAGTCCGCGAGGGAACAATAATAAAAGGTGAATATCAAAAAAGTACAATGTAGATTATTTATGCTGTACTGCTAAAAGACAACGGTTAACTTCTGAAACACCTACCACAGGATACTGGTCCCATTCCAACCTTTTAAAATGCATACACAAACATGCTATCTTGGCATGTTACAAGTTTTGATTGGTATCAATATTATTCTTCCCTGAGCTCCTTGTAAGAAACTTTGAGGATGCCCTGTACTAAATATTTTATTTGATGTCTGCATTACCATAGAATTTTTATATTTTTTAAATAAAGCTGTACCCTGGTGCCCTGGATCTACTGCCCGCATGCATTTTAAAGCAAGTGCTTTGTACATTTTTTTGTAAATAACATCTGGCTAAAACAGAGTATTAAATGGTTATTAAATCTCATCCAAAATCTCATTCAAACTAAAAAACCTTATTGTAAGATGCACGGTAACTACTACCCAAATTATGGGAGAAAAGAGACTTGAAATGCTTCCCCTCCTCCCCAGGCCAATGTCAGAACCTTTACCTCTGAGCGAAACTTCATGACGGCTTGCACAAGGCTGTTCTCCTCTTCCTTTTCCTTAACGTACTTGTAGCAATTCCAAACAGATTGGATGAGGAAGATCTGCGGGGCAATCAGAACAAGAGTCCACTTAATTTGATTGAAATGGAATTAATGTTTCATACAAAACAGAAGCCTCCTGGTTTAAATTTGAGAAAAATAGTTTAAAGTCTTTTGAAGACTTGAGAAATCAAAAAGTCCTGGACTTGACAGTATACTAACATTAATCAGCAGGAGACACAGCTTTCATCTAACAGCACAACTATAACAAATAACAACAACAACTTATATTTATATAGCACCCTTCACGGCGTGATGATGTCCCAAGTGCTCAAAAGACTAAATTAGCTAACCATAAAGGTATATTTTATGCTTGTAGTTTTTAAAAAGAAATGAGAACAGAATTTTATCACCTTTACTGCAATATTCCTATCCCTTACCTTAACACCCAGAACAATTGCATACACAACTGTATACATCAACATGACCTTGATGGAGAGGCTTGATACAACATCATTTTCTGGAAAGTAAAACTTGGAGAGAGAGAGAGAGTGTAAAAAACATTTACTTTTTCAGACAAATTTACAATTATCTCACAGATGGTGTAAACTGATAACTAATTTTATAGTACAAGTAACGATAATGATCCTTGCAATGATAAGTTATTTAAGATTCCATGACAGCCTACGAGAAGGCTCCAAATTGTTTGAACACATTTTATTTCTTAATTAATTAATTCTATGATCTTAGAAATAGAAACACGTGATTACAAAGGAACAACATGTGGAAACTTTGCTTCAAACGATTTACTGATCAGGATTTTGTGCTTACCACATATGAAATGTAGTTCTTGGGGTGTGCATAAGAGGGAAGAGGAATGTACAGAGAAAGTACTTCAATGCAATAAACGATAAATTCCACTATCAAGTAGATTAAGAATGGGGCCATAAGTCTTGGACGATACTAGGAGAGGTGAGAGAAGAGAAAAAAGTAATTAGGAAAACTAAACCCCTTGTGAAATATGCAAATTTAATTTAGGAAGCTGACAATATTCTAAAATTAAGACATCATTTACAATTTTTCTTTTCCTCGAATTAAGTCTACTAATCTCATTTGAAATCTAATCACTGCACTCTAACGAGACAAAATTACTCATTAATAGGAAGAATTACAGGTTGATGGAATATATTCAGTACACATCTGATAGAATATTAAAAAAAGCATGCAGATTCTTTGGACCACCAAAGATTAAAAAAAGTATATTCACCCGCCTCATTATTAAATCCTTGCCCTTCACAATAATCACATAAAGAAAATAATCCTTACCCTGAAAATTCCATAAATTGTGACTGCACTGATAAAAACCATCAAAAGGTCACAGACGAAATATGACACATCGTCGACTGAAAGAGAAAACATTTTATACAGTATGTGTCATATAATGTCATTCACTGCACTCGGTTGTCGCTTTTAGAGAATCTCTTTTACAATGAGCCATTTTATTAAACATTTGTAAGGCGAACATTGACACTCTGAGCAGGAAGCACAAGAGAGGAAAACTGCAGAAATTAAAAGAATCTCATTTAAAAACAAAATCCATAATGTACTTACATTTCTTGTAGGCGATTTCACCAGTATAGGAATCTGGCCAGAACAATTTCACCATTTCAACTACAGCCATTGTAGACCAAGTGATCTGAGAGAACATACAATATTCTGTTAACTATTCTGTGCACATTCATAGAAAATAAATGGTCATTCAGCATTCTCTCATTTTTAAGTTAACTACAAAGTGTAAGAGTCGAGCTGACTAGATTAACTGTAAGCCTCGAGTATGTTCATTTTCTGATTGAAGTTTCTTTCTTAAATAATTTCACCATTATTTATCCACGGTCAACCATCCACACCTTCAAGAGTGAGGTTGATAGATTTTTGGTAGGTCAAGGAATTAAGGAATATGGGGAGAAGAGGGAAATTGGAATTGAAAGGATTAGTTGGGGTAAGGATCAGTCATGATCTAATTAAATAGCGGAACAGGCTCGAAGGGCTGAATTGCCTCCTCCTGTTCCCATGTTCCTATAATAATAATCCTTACATTTGATATTGTGCCCCATCACGTCATCGAGATATCTCAAGCGCTTCACAGGATATGTATGCGAAATCTACAACAAGGGTTCCATTTTGCCCTCCAACCCACAAGAGCAAAGTGATCTGTTTCTCGGTCTGTTCCCACTCAAATTGGTGATCAGGTCTTTTAAAGCAAAGAAACAAAACTCCAAAAATTAACATTTATGCCAAATATTGTTCAGATTCTTCCTACATTGGCCTACGGTTTACAGAAAAGCATTGCTTAGTAGAGGAGTATCCTTCACAATCTCTAGAACATCTTAAATCTGTTGATCAAATATACCTAAGGGCAATTACACTTCCATCTAAATGCCTGCTTCGAGGAACCAAGCTATGTCATTCCTGGAAGGAGAATGGATGGCCATAACTTAAAAAANTTAAGTTGTAAACAATGTTCACTGAATATGATGCAAACAAATTGAAGTGTTCAAACTGATCTGATCCCTTGTGTGTCACTTTATAAATGATACCGAGCTCTTCTTCTCCATAACTATCATTTGCTACTTATTTGCATTAAGACAATCTAGCTTGAAAGCTCATAGTACTCTGGCTCTCATCCCTCATCTGTAAAGAGTTTGACTAATAAAAGCCAATCATGTGTTAATTTGTATGGAAGATTCCTGCTTATTTACAATACACATTTATGTTTATTGAGAACCCTTCGTGTTGGGGGTCATCTCAAAGTGCTTAACAGTACTGGTAGGTAGGTCTTGAGATGTACCTTTATTTGGTACATAACAGAGGAATAAACTGCTGAGAAGTCTAGGATCAGTTCTGAACTTTTGATTTTACTTGATCATTTTACAACATGACAGTGTGGGAAAATAGCATCAGATCAGATCTAACACAATCTTTTGCTCCAGAAAAACACAGTTCTAACAGCTTTGCTTTTTATCTGCATGATCAGTTTCCTTCCTGTAGTTGCATTCAGCACTTGCAAACCATAGACATTGCGCTATCTTGTTGAGAGTGAGTTCTTGCACAAAACAGTGTTTAGGGTACAAGACAAAGTGTACAAGACTTCAACATCACATTCCAATAAGTTCTCATTCCATTTCAACCAAATCAATTCATGCTGTTATACAACAGGTCTATTCTAAAGCACCTCACAAGCATAGCTATAACAGAAGGATTTCAATGCAGTGGTATAATTGGCCAAGATTGAAGTTGATGACATTTTTACATCTCAGGACCCAAGACTTAAGAATAATGGTCTCAGTATAGGTTGATACTCCAGTGCAGTGCTTGGGGAGCATTGCATTGCTAAAATTGCTGGCTTTTGGATCAAACATTAATCCAAGGAGCTCACCTGGCAGTCCTGGACTTTGCTCTGCACAAAATGGCTGCCATGTCTGTCTACAGAGAGTCAGCACAGCAATTACACACAAAGCATTGAGATGCTCTGATAACCATATTTGGAATAACCCGCAGAACAACTACACCCCACCATGCAATTGAACATGCTAAAAATAAATAACATTTGAGGTTAGTAGAAAACGACATCAAACCCAAATCACCTCCAACCTGTACCCTAAACACTAACTTGAAATTCTGAAACGCAAGAAGTGCTTCCCCTTCATATGTATTTTGCTGAATTGCCCTAGATCTCCAGATGATGTCAAATCAGCTTCTGGGAATGGACATGATTTCCAAAAAATAGGCTGAAGGGTGGTTTGTGGGATCAGCTTGATGTTTAAATAAATCATATTCCATGCTTTCAAATTGGGAGTCAAATTCAAAGAGAAACGTGGAGAGGCAGAATGAAAGAGAGGGAAATGACTAAGAATAGAATGATAAGACAGTGAAGCAATTCGACAATGATCAAATATTTAAGAACATTTACCACAAGGTTAAACATCTTCTCCGTCTGTTTTAGGCACATGGATTAAAAAGAGCGCTTGCGAATTCATCTTGAGGGTCTTGTGTAGTGACCCTTGTGCAGTGACTTGTGTAGTTTGAAGGCAAACAGCAGCAGCAGCAAAAATTTGCACACAATGAAGTCCCGCAAACACCCATCTGTCTTTCGGAAGAGAAGCTAAACCCAGATCCCCCTGTGCCTGTCCAGATGGTTGTTAAAGATCTCAAAAAGAGACGGGGGGGTCTCTCCTTGGCTGGCAATCGCTCCAGATAAAATTGGTCAACCTCACACTTCATAATAATAATAATAATAATAATAATCCTTGCATTTGATATAGCGCTTTTCACGTCAGGAGGACGTCCCAAAGCGCTTCACAGAACACACTGTAAAGTGAATTGACTGTATATTTGTGGGCGAACGCGGCAGCCAATTGCGCACAGCAATGTCCCACAAACAGTCGTAGATTGAAAATGACCAATTTATTGTTGTTTTTGGTTTTGGAGGATTATTATTAGGCTCTGTGTGGAGTAAGGAAACTTGCCCAAGGTTTCGCCCTCTGCCTGGAATTGAACTCAGGTCTCTCACTTGCAAAGCGAGTGCTCTAACCACTGAGCTACAGGACTCCATGGGATGGCTGTTTGCGGGACATTGCGCCGCATGAAATTCACCTACAAAAGCACAGTCACCGCACTTCACAGTAACCGCCGTGTGAAGCGCTCCCGAGAGGTCGCGACGCGATAAAGGCGCTGCATCCGACGCCGGGTGTCGGCGCCGTTTACGAAGCCGGCCGGCAAACCTTGGATCGGAAAGGGAGGCTGACCGGGAAGAAAACACGGGGTAGTCGGGCTCTTGGGCGAGAACGGGGAGGAGTTGGGATGGGGGTGGGGTGGGGGGGGGAGGGGAGGGAGACGGGCAATGGATGGTGAGCTGGGATACAGGCCGGGATGGAGATTGGCGACAATGATCGCTGAGACGCCTCGGAGCGCTTCACGGGATATGCTGTCAAGTGAAGATCGGGATGAAGACTGGGATGCAAATTGGGATGGGGAGGGGGAGGGGGAGGGGGAGGGGGGAAAGGTCCTGTGTGTCCCCAAACCCCCCCCCCCCTCACCCCTCACCCCCTTTAATGAACCCTGACTGAAATTCCCACCGTCCCCGCGCGGTAACGGTCGGCGCGCGCGACTCCCACCGGCGCCAACCTGACTGGAGACCGTTAAAACGGGCGGTGGGTGGGGGGGGGGGAGGGGTGAGGGAAAGGGGAAAAAGGCGGGAGGACGAAAACCGACCGACCACAACAGCAGCAGCAGCGCAGTCACCGAGTCTTTTCGAGTCGTTTGTACTCGTCGTGCAGATAGAGGGAGAGGGAGGGAGGGAGGGAGGGACATGGAGGGAAGGAGGGTGATGGAGGGAGGGAAGGAGATGGAGGGAAAGAGAGAGGGAGATGGAGGGAGGGAGAGGGAGGGAGAGGGAAAGAGGGAGGGACATGGAGAGAGGGAGGATGAAGGGAAGGAGGGAGATGGAGGGAGGGAGATGGAGGGAAAGAGAGAGGGAGATGGAGGGAGAGGGAGGGAGAGGGAGGGAGGGAGATGGATGGAGAGAAGGAGGGAGGGAGGGAGATGGAGGGATGGAGAGGGGGTATTGTTGAGGAGATTTTGAGGTAATCTCTCTCTCTCTCTCTCCTCACTCACTCACCAGGTACACGGCGGCCAGCGCCAGGCAGCCGCTCCTGACATGGCAGCACAGGCAGCTGTGGCTCCCGCGGTAAGTGGCCGACACGAACTTCACCATCGTCTGTCCCCGGCGCTGCGATCCTCCTCTTTTTTTTCTCTCTCTCTCTTTCAGTGAGAGCGCCGACTTTTTCTTTTCTCTCTTCCTTTTCTCTCCCTCTCCCTCTCTCTTCTTTCTCTCTCTCTCTCAGACGAAACCCCGCAAAACTTATCTACCGGGTCTGCTGGGAGGACCGGTGGGCTCTCCTTGGAGGACCGGTGGGCTCTCCTTGGAGGACTCGTTGGCTCTCCTTGGAGGACCGGTGGGCTCTCCTTGGAGGACTCGTGGGCTCTCCTTGGAGGACCGGTGGGCTCTCCTTGGAGGACTCGTGGGCTCTCCTTGGAGGACTCGTTGGCTCTCCTTGGAGGACCGGTGGGCTCTCCTTGGAGGACTCGTTGGCTCTCCTTGGAGGACCGGTGGGCTCTCCTTGGAGGACTCGTGGGCTCTCCTTGGAGGACTCGTTGGCTCTCCTTGGAGGACCGGTGGGCTCTCCTTGGAGGACTCGTTGGCTCTCCTTGGAGGACTCGTTGGCTCTCCTGGAGGACGGTGGGCTCTCCTTGGAGGACTCGTGGGCTCTCCTTGGAGGACTGGTGGGCTCTCCTTGGAGGACCGGTGGGCTCTCCTTGGAGGACTCGTTGGCTCTCCTGGAGGACTGGTGGGCTCTCCTTGGAGGACCGGTGGGCTCTCCTTGGAGGACTCGTTGGCTCTGCTGGGATTGACTCCTCGGAAGCTGCCGGGAGCGCCTCAGAACTGTTCGAAAGATCCCTTTAGGTCTACTGGGAAGGTTCCCTTTGGATGCTGCTGGGAGTAAGGATTCCCCCCCCCCCACCAGCCCGGGAAAAAAGGCCTCCTTTTTGGGAAAGGGAGACACGAGACAACAGCAGCGGACGGCTTGGAAAGTCCCCGTCAAACCTGCGTCGCCACCAAACCCCACCCCACCCCACCCCCCCAAAAAAAAAGGAAGTCACTTCCCCCTCCCTCGCTTCCTGCGTGTAATGGCCCTCCACGTGACGCCGCCACAAAGTTCTTTGTTGAAAAACAATTTTTTTTCTCTCTGCTCTGCTCGAAAAGAAAGTTTCCTGGCGCTCGACTTCCGCACGCCGTGAATTCCCCTTGACGTAACCCTTACCACCACACCCCCACCCCCCCACCCCACCCCCGCCCTCCCCGACACCACCCCGCCTCAACGAGATCTGCCAGCGAGGGTACAAAGAAAACGTTAACACGCACTCATATATATATATATAGTGATGATAGTGATGATAATAATCCTTGCATTTGATAATAGGGCCTTGTCACGTGGTTGAGACGTCTCAAAAGGGCTTCACAGAACGCATCGGAAAACGTGGATTGACTGTGCACGTTCGGGGGAGAAACACGGCGGCCAGTTTATCGGTGTGGAACTATCTGTTTCTCGGCACACCCAAGTTGTAGACCGTTTCTGGCCTAAAATGACTGCAGTGTCAGGTGGATGCGTTGGAGGAGTCGACTTGTCTGAATTGGTGGCGTTCGGATTCAGAAAGTTAGGGGTTGAAGCCCCATGAAGACAACAACAATTTGCATTTACGTAGCACCCTTCACGTAGGGTAAAACGTCCCATAATAATGTAATAATAATAATCCTTGCATTTGATATAGCGCATTTCACGTCTTCTCGACATCTCAAAGCGCTTCACAGAATAGACTAAAGTGAACTGACTGTATATTTGTGGGCGAAATTGCGCACAGCAGTGTCCCACAAACAGTCGTGGATTGAAAATGACCAATTTATTATTGTTTTATTTTGGAGATTATTATTAGGCTCTGTGTGGAGTAAGGAAACTTGCCCAAGGTTTCGCCCTCTGCCTGGAATTGAACTCAGGTCTCTCGCTTGCAAGGCGAGTGCTCTAACCACTGAGCTATAGGACTCCGCAGTGGCAGGGTTGGACGCTGAGCTAGGGAGAAAGGAGAGGACTCATGGGTTCAAACCCCACAACAGAACTTGAGCTCACAGATCCAGGCTGACGTCCCGGGCATTCCTAGGGACAGGCCTCGCAGTGTTCTTTGCCTTTTGAATGAGGCGTTAACCCATCTGCTTGTAAAAGATGAAATGGTTCTATTGCTAAAGAGGAGGGAGTTTCTCCCAGTGTCCTGGACAACAATTCTCCAGATTACTTGGTCACTCACCTCATGGCAGTAAGTGAGACCTCGCTGCATGCAAACTGGCTGCTATGTTAGCTGACAAAAAACACTTACTACACCAGACAGTAATTACCTGTTTTATACTGCTTTGAGACCTGCTTTGAAAGTTTGGCTTTATAGCTGTTAAATTACTGTTCAATTTGTAATTCAGCCTTGTCACAGACTGTCACCTGCTTCAAATCTCGCAAGTCTGAATCTTTGATGCAGATCTTTTGAAAATGTGTGACAGATCCAAAAATGTAACCAGACAATGGGGAAAGTTTTACCAAATTAAATCCATGGAAAATGTAGCAACATTTACTAAAAAATATACAACTTCGGCCTTGCTTATATGCAATTCTGATTGCACAGCTCATAGAATGATTGTAAAGTTTTTAAATGTGGAATGTCTGTATGTCCTTAATAGCACTGGTGAATGGGAAGCAATGTAGAGTTTCTAACTGTCTGGATGCACTGACGTACATATCCTTGGAGACCATGATAGTTCCAAGAAAAGCAGAAAACCAAAGGTTTGAAGCTATGTGCATTGACATTAGGTGAGCAATAAAAAATAAACAAATATTTTTCACAGTCTAGACAGTGCAGAAATAATATACATAGTCAAATCAGCACATTATTACTAGTTGGAGGAGGCTTGCGTTCAGTTTTTTTATCTAGAAAAAATATTTCTCCCCCGATGGAAAACTTTTTATGGGAATAATTTAAAATAGAAAATAAAATATTTTTAAATAAAACTAAATACTGTTTGATACTCGATACCTGAATTTCTCCCCCATCTCCTTTTCAGATCGGTGGGGGAGAGAACCTTTCTCTGTGCTCCACTTTCAATGAATAAGTAAATATTCTTGCAATTGATTTCACACCAATAACATCAACATGCCTCAATAATCTTACAGAGAATTACTGCCAAGTAAAATGACTGCAGGCAAAAGGGGCAGCTATTTTGAACACGAATCAAGATCTCATGAACAAAGTAGCCATGAAATAAATAACCAGTTCATCTGGAGAGTTGTGGGCCAGAATATCAGGAAAAATTCCCTTTCGTTTTGAATATTCCTACAGGATTTTGAACATCTGCAACAATCAGGTGTGCCCTCAATTTAAAGCATCACCCGAAGGACGACACCTTCAATTCAAGACTTCACCAGCACTGTTCTGGGGTGTGAACCTAGACTGAGTTTGCATCCCGATGCAACCTCCTTTCCCAGAGGAGAGAGTATCAACTCAGCCAAGAACACACACTCTACATTTCGTATTCCTCATTAAAATTAAGCAAATAAAATCCCATTGCTTGTGAACAAAGTGACATCATTATATTATTTAATATTGAGCAAAGCTTGTAAATCAAACCCACGCTGTCTGGAAAACTGATGTGTGCACGCACGCCCTCGCGTGAAAACAAAATTTGGATTTGGAAATTTAGATTTGGAAATGCTTCACAAAAAGGCACAACACCTCTAAGAAAATTCTCGGTCTTGAAAGGAAGAAGAGAATCCATTTGAGTCGCCCTGAGATGAAAGAAGCAAGGGATTCTCCGAAGATGCAACCCTGGAAATACCCTCACATCAAAGATGGGATCTCTGGGTTGTTTCACAGAAGCAACCAGGCAGAGAGAACTGACAGAATAGATCTCGCTGTACCTGCCTGTCCATATCCAAAATCAGTTGAGGTTTAACTTATTTTTCAACAACTGCATGGTCCTCAACCAGATGATACTCGGAGAAGAAAGGCACAGTTGTAACTAAGCAGTATATTTCACAATTTATTTTGGTTATCAGATCAAAAAGAATGCAATAGAGGTGCGTGCGAGTGATCTTGTCCCACAGTTTTACTCTTCCTTCCCGCATATTTAACTTGCTGGTGGATATTTCGATCATTCCTTCCACCACACCAGAATGTAAAGTGGCAATGACCCAATGTACTGGAAGTACTGTGTACAGATTAAGGTCGACTTACTTATTCAGTCACGTCACTAAGTAGGATGGCAAAGAATGGCAATTACAAATGTAGCATTCTACTGCTGGGAAGACAGGCTTATTAATAATTGAATTGCCCTCTCAAGATTTCAAGTGGAACCTATTCAAATCTGGCATCTAATTTGCATTTTCTATGTTGGTATATAATCACACTGATTGTTAAACCACATCGCATCACATAATGGAATACTTTTGGCCATACCAAATCCATTGTTGTGACTAAATGGAGCAAGTGCAAAAAAACAATGGAACAGAACCCATTTCAATGTATATAGCTTTCTAGGGCCACTGGCGAAACTGATCTAACATACTGAACTAAACGGTCAATTGCGTACTTTCATTACAAGGTTTTCTATTTATTAATTCGCAAGTAATTTCCCATCTTACAATCTCAACGGGCATTTTGCTTAATTTTTCCGGTGCTGCCATGTTTCGATCTCTTAAAGAAATGGGCAAATAATTGGAACATGAAAGAAAGTATGGGTCGACTTATTAGGATTCTTTGAAATAAATCGTTACATACAAGTCAAATATTTCACTAGACAATTTAATTCATTTTGATGTGAGACCCTTTTCTGCCTCTGTCTCTTGATTTTTTGTTTAAAACCAGGCATTGCTTCCCAAACCCCCAACCTTTTTAAGAATAAAAGACTGAATATTTTATAGAAAAGGTTACAGCTTTAAAGCGTTAACATTGCTCATGGTAATAACAGTTGAGGTAATATATAATCCACTGCAGCTAAATACCCTTTGGTATTCGAATATACTAGATGGACAATATAATACTTTTCGAGAATATAGTCCTACGATATTCCATCACTTAATACGTATATGCTATAAATGAAATGAGCTTATTCTCAAATAAAACTACAACTTGGGTTCAAACTTATTTCATTTTCTGTGCGTGTGTTGACAGAAAACCTGACCCAGACATATCAACAACACATTGAAGATGACAAGCTGATATATCTAACCTCAACCAAACTTTCACGCTAAAATGGAAATGTACTCCGATGGGTTTTTGAAAATCTTTCCAAGAAGCAGAAGCAGGAATCTGGGAGGAGTGTGCACCCTTTATATTCACAGTTTTACAAACACGGCATCGTGTTTCCTCTGGCCAGGGCTACTTCCTACCACACTGAGGTTTATGCAACAGTACCTCCATTTGCTTGTTAGTTTTTTTGCAGATCGCCGGAATGCTACGCAGTCAAAGGACGTTCAGTAACATGCTGTCCCTGGGAACTGCTTAAAAACTCAACAGTCAAAATAGTGAATACCTTCCACACAACTTCAGTGATTTAAAATTGACCCAGAACATGGCCACAACTTCTATTTGTTTTTACACATTTTAAATTGAGTTCAATCAAACTATGTTCGAGTGGTATTCTGGACAGAAGCGCTCTGTCTGTGTAATATCTTGAAAATATCAATCAGGAGTGGAGAACAGCAAACCAGGTTGAAAGTTATGAACAAGCTTTTTATTTTATCAGGAAATACCGGATTTACCTGCAACTCCATTTATGTGTCCTGTCTCCTACAGATTCAGAAGCTCATCAAGCACTGCAAATAATTTGCCTTGCTTTTGCAGCTGAAAATGGCAAGCCACAAAAATATTTTTAAACATAAAGGAATCACTGATACATCAGGCCACTGTATTAGCAAAGAGTAGTGCAAAGATTTCCCAATATTTTATGCATTCTGGTTTAATACCCTTGTTAATATGGTAATATTCGGATGATGTGCTATATCTGAATGCAAAAGTAAAACTTTTGAATCACTTAAAGCCCTCCATAGTATTTCTCCTCCCCGCGCGACCTACTTAAACGGTTATCTCCCTGCCCCCTCCACCATTGGCAGTTGGGCCTTCTGCCTTTCGACCTCCACCATCTGGAACTCCATCCTGGGGCCCCTCTACCTCACCCTCTCCTTTGCCTCCTTCGAGGCCCTTCCTAGTTGACTGTGCCTTCGATCATCCTCCCACCTCCACCTCTCCTTGCCCTCCAAACCCCAGCTCGGGTGCAAACCCTTCACTGCGCAGATCCTTGGAACGAACGTCCTCTCGATGTCAAAGGTGCTCTTTAAATGTAATTTGGTTGTTGTTTGAGATTGGGCTGATGCTTAATTCAGCGCACGGTTAATTTGGCGACAGATTAGGGGTCGCAATTTTAGGCATGACACCTGAGTATGAGCACTGAAGTAGCAGCCAAGAATATGAGCTCAAGTGCCCATATGAGCTTCGAATCCACACCCTGCCGCCCAGATCTGAGAGCATTGGCAACACGATCAAGTCAGTATGTGTTTATTATATCATTTAGGGTGTGCGTATATTTTGGAAGTGGGGGGAGAAGACGTTATCTTCACTGGAGTATAGGAATGGCAAATTATCACTGATATTTTCCATAGAGTCTCATTGTACTGTATGTAGTCACTGATGATTTATAAGTCAATTGCAGCGAATGTGTGTAGCACATTCTTCAGTGCCTCAAGGCTTCCTCGCACATGTGAGAAATGTTTTGCTTTAAACATAATTAATGGAAGTAATGTCAGTTTTTTTTTAAGTGTCCATATAAAAATAATCCTTTGTACCATTTGCTGAAGTGATCCAAGCGGAACTATTTTTCAAGGATGGCGGAACAACTCATACATTTGAAGTTTGGCCTTATTTTGAACACAGTGCTCACGAAGAGAACAGTTTGTCCTCAACTGCTTTTGACTAATGTTGCATTACTGACTGGACAAGGGAAAATTTGGCCAGGAATTGGACCCTTGGATAAATTAGACTTTGCAAGTCCTGTTTAGCATGTCGTACAAAATATTTTTTTTTCTGATTTGATTCTTAGCGGACCTTAAAGTCTAATTTATAATGTTTGACTGCAACCTTTGGCACCAAATTGTCCGCTGACAAGTTTAAGTAAAAGACCTTCAAACACATGAAGTTACAAACAAATTACTGAAAAAGAACTGTAAGGCAATTGTGAAAAACATTTAAGGTGCAATTTTCGGCTTCTTTTCCCCACCCTTTTATTTTTCACCATTTTATTTTTGTAGACGGCTGGCTAGGAATTGAATAGTGATTTCACTTATCGAATAAAACGAGTATTTCACACAAAAAAACCCAGAACAGAATTCAGGAACCTATATAACTTGGAATAGATCACTTCATTACTTAATTCTTCTTGGTAATATTGAAACAGTTTATCCAGTGAATAAGTGAGCCATACAGATAAGAAACAATTCAGATTTAATTGCTGAATTCAAGGGGTTGCTGCTATATTGCCTCACAAAGTCTGGGTTGAAAGGGAGGAAAAATGATCCAGGGTTTCTGCTCCTTATCCCTATCCAGTAACTGAAGTCGGTTAAATGCGCACAATGACCACTTGGTTGGGGATGCAGAATAACAGAGGAGCTCCTTCCCTTCTGATTTACGATCGACTTTTAAGGCATTGCACTTCATTAACATTGCATGCAGTTTACAAGAAGTAAAGTGACTCAGAATAGATAAGAAATTGGCAATAACAGAACGTGGCTTTGGTTTGTATTTGATAAAAGGGTGGCAGAACAGCAATAGAAGTACTGCATTGAAACATGTGAAGGGTGTTTTTTTTTCACTGGCAATAAGATGCATAGTTTGGATATACACAAAGCCTTTGAAGCACCACAACGTGAAAATACAATGTGTCGCATGTTCAGTTGTCTTCTTTAATATTATTATAATATTTACAAAGTGTTGCGTTAATTGCTATACCAAGTTTTCAAAACACGTGGCAGACAAAACTCTACATGACATCTGGTGAACAATACAATAGCAGGAAACTCAGCGAGGTTTATGTTCTAATGGCTTTGTTTACCTGAAATTTGCGATTCACCAGCTACAAATTTCGCAACCCGATTTGGAAACTGGAAGGTGCAATAATGCAATACTGCTTACGAATGGTGCAATTTCTACTCTCTAGTTACTGAACGCCACAGATATGTCACAATACAGACGGTACAGCCGAGTTAGTGAATGTTGGTGAACAACAGCTATCTCAGAGGTTACAGGGCTGAACAGGACTGCCTGGGGACTGGGTAGAGTAGTTGGCTGGGAGACCATCCTTTCACTTCAGGGATCCAACCAAACTACCGGGACTAATTCTTTCTCCTGGCTGGGCAGCTCTTGAGTAAAATAATTTTGGAGCCGTTTCAAGCCACTTCCTTGTGGGCATAAGTCCATTGCTCCAAACAACCCACTGAGAGGGAGCCCAACTGAGTAAGTCTGCACAGGTGCACGAGGTGTGCTTCTAAGGTTGGGGTTAAGGAATCTTGTTAGGACAGAGTAGATGAAGTTTTGCTATGCATCTGGATATTCAATATCTATGATAGTGCTTGACGATGCTGTTTGGTATCAAATGTCTCCAACAACCACTTGATGAATGGCAATGTAAATGCTAAATCTGCAGGGATTTCCTATTAGTTCACCTATTAGTTGATTAGGACATGTTATTCCTCTTCAGATGTTGGAAGTAAAATATTCTATGTTGGGAAGAAGGAGAATGAAACTGATCACATTAAATCCCAATGACTGACCCAATGTAGGAAGGGTAGAGTCCATCAAATAGGTTTCAGCAGATTTTGTCTTTTAGGAACTCAATACCTACTGATTTCTTTTTAAGAAATACCGCAAACTAGATTCAGTTAGACTCCAGAATTATAAATTGTGGAAAATTAAGTGGTCTGGCAGGTGCTGTGTTACAGTCAAAGAATACTTGTTCAAGAGCAGCATAAAAATATAGACCAGTGGGCCTTATGTATGTAAAATGGATTTGAAATTTATTTGAACGTGGGGTCAAGGAGACACCTGATTGTTGCACAGTTTTAACTCGCAGCCGTGCCAGGGCAATGGAACTTCATAGCACATTCAGGGCTTGTAATTACGGGGTAATTGAGATGGAAATAAATGGCTATGTCTTGAGAAGGAAGAGAGGGCACTGACAAGTTAATAAATTCATGTACTGGGAAAGAAAACTTTTCATATTTGTTGATTTTACTATTCAACTGTAAGCTCGTCCCTTTGCAGCTCACTCACCGTAAAGCCCCTGAAGTAGTTAAATTCCAGTCTTGGGGCCAATTTTTGTTCTACCTGAAATATTTTTATCAGAAAGCAAACAAAGGATGAGCGCTTTGACCCTGATTCAGTGAAGTGATTGTCCTCAGAGATACGCTCGTCTTCAGTTTCTGTCAGAGCCACTCATTGGGTTTATGGCAACCAACTTAATATGTCTTTCTGAATAGTGATCAGAGACCTCTGATGGATGCTGTGAATGAATGATGAAGTGCAGCTGTGGTATGGCATGGTATCAAATAACATCTTCAGTCACCACAGTGAAAATATTTTGAGAGTACATGTTGTAAAATTAATTTCTGGGATCAGAACCTGCTTGCCTGCAGTAATGGTTATTTTACTGGTATTCATAGCTCTTGTGCATTGTATTTATGTGTCACTCACGCACACAAGTGTAAGGCTAAGTGTGGCTAAGGATGTACTGAGAATGATGGGTGAAAAATACTGGTGATGACATCTCATGCCTGACATGTACTTTACTTTGTTCATTCATTTCCCTGAGAGGTGGCTATGCATAACAGTTACCATTTTATTATGTCTGTGGATGGAGCTGAAGTTGTGGCAGATTTTCAGTGAAGTGATTGCTGTTCTAAACATTTGATCTGTAAATACGCAAATACTGTAACATTTTTTCCCCCCTTAGCTGAGCCTTGAAAGGATTCACTATGAAACTGCACATAGTTGCCAGTCTGTGAAGTCTTGCATTTTAGCTTATTTGGAAATACATTTTCTGCCAAGCAAATATAGATGCTCCTTGCAGACATCTCGAAGATGTCACAATGAGCAATATCAAATCCAAGGGTTACTATTTATTATTGTTATTATTATTATTATTATTATTGAAGCCCCCTCTATTAGGTCCCAAATTTGGCTTCACTCTAACCCTGATTTGAAAATTTTCAAAGATTCGATTTTTGTTAGTTAAGGGTATCAAGCGATATGGGGCAAAGGCCGGTGATTGGAGGTGAGGTACAGATCAGCCATGAACTGAGACAACAGGCTCGAGGGGCTGAATGGCCGAGTCCTGTTCCTATGTTCCTATGAACCCAAGAAATGTATTTCCTATTTCATCAGTGCATGGTCAGCATTTTCCACCCACCATTTTGGCCTCTCTATGCACGACTGGTGGTTTAGTCAAAGGCATTGCTGAATTATACAAATCTTTGGGTTGTGAAACCTGGCCGAGTCGGGCAAAGGTTGAAACCACGATTCAATTCCCCCCAAGTTTGTAATAGTTTCAAAAGTAAAAGAATTGGCTTCAAACTGGTACATGCAACACAAACACCTGCACTAATTTTAGCAGCTCTGAGTCACTCCCATTCTATGCGAAATTCTAGCAACGGGATAAATTGACTTTAAAATTGCGATGGCATTTGAATGAATTAAACGTATCCCTGTTGACAAACTGACTGTGGAGTTCGGAATGCAACACGCAATCCAAAAATTTTAAAAGCAAAATCCCACCATCATTTAAGCGCTTTGGGACGTCCTCCCGACGTGAAAAGCGCTATATCAAATGCAAGGATTATTATTATTATTATCAATTTGCACAGTGGCCTCCACTTTGTCAATGAGGCATTTAGCAAGAGTTGGTATTATTTTGGCATTGGAACAAACAGGGTTGAAAGGCTGAGATGAATGTCCAAGCACAGAGATTTTCGAATCGCACAAAGGCGGGTAATTACAGAGAAAGAGAGAGGCAGAGAATAAAGTGGAACAGGTTGAGGGAGTTTGCTAAAGAACAAGAGGCACCAAGAGTAAAGAAAGACTGTGTCCAAACTGGACTGAGTGAGACAAATATCACTATAGATTTGCTCTACCGCAGCATATTTTATATCAATAATAAATAATGATCAATGTCTCAAAGCGCTTCAAGGATATACTATAAAGTGGATTGACTATGTATTTTGTATTTAATATTACTTTGGTATGAAGTTTTTTTNATAGCCTGCTAATTAATCTACATTATAATACATTAGAATATACACCGCAGAAACAGGCCATTCGGCCCAAGTGGTCTATGCCGGTGTTTATGCTCCACATGAACCTCCTCCTGCCCTTCCTCAACTAAGCCTTCAAGCATAACCTTCTATTCCTTTCTCCCCCATGTGCCTGTCTTGCTTCACCTTAAATACATCTATGCTATTTACCTCAACAACTCCTTCTGGTAGAATGTTCCACATTCCCATTACTCTCTGTGTGAAGAAATTTCTTTTAACTTCTCTATTTGATCTATTTGTGACTATTTTATATTGATGGTCCCTGGTTTTGGTCTCCTCTACAAGTGGAAACATCTTCCCTATGTCGACCCTTTCAGAATTTTAAAGACCTCTATCAGGTGACCCCTTCCCCTCCTCTTTTCAAGAGAAAATAGTCCAAGCATGTTCAGGTATAACCTCTCAGTTCTGGCATCATCCTTTGCACCCTCTCCATTGCCTCTACATCACGTCTGTAATGTGGGGACCAGAATTTCCACAGTGTGGTACAATCAATGTTTTATAGAAGTTTACCACAACTTCCTTGCTTTCTCGCTGGAAATAAACCCCAATGCCTGGTTTGTCTTTTTTATGGCCTTATTAACCTGCGTTGCTACTTTTAGTGAATTGTGTATGTGTACCTCTGGATCCCTTTGCTCCTTTACCCCATTTAGGTTTTTATTTTCCAGGATGTATGTGACTTCCTTATTCCTTCTACCTTGCACTTTTCTACTTTGAAATGCATTTGCCATTCAGATGCCCCATTGAGCAATTTAATAATCTAAATCCATTTGCCAGAAATATCAGGATAAAATTGAATCGCTTTTTTAATTGATCGAACGTAGAAGACATCTGAGTGATGCAACACGGTATTGCTCAGAAATAATGACAGTAACATTGCAACGTGGAAAAAAAACAAGCGATTACGTTTTTGAGCACTTGTCAGTCCTGTCACTTGCTTTCATTCCTCTTGCTATCATAATGGACAAGTTAGTACGTATGTTCCCTCTCTACCATTTCTGCACAGCACTTTGAACAGTCACAGAGAATTAGCTTTCTGAGTTTTACAGTCAATTATGTAGCAACTACAACTGCACATAATTTAAAGCACAGCACACCCTTGTTGTGGATTTTTTAACCATAATATTTTGAAGGATTTGATTTTCTCTTGACATTAACAGCGATGGACTGAGCTCTCAACACACAGCAATTTTGAGTGAAACCTTCAAGATACCAGTAAGCAGGAAACTTCAGCGAAACAAATTCCGGTTTTATTCATTTGAATGAACCAGCATTCTGTCTCACTGGTTCCTCACATAAAATATCACCAGTGTGACAATGATTTGACCTCAGTATTGGAATGTGTAACGCTCTGAATGCGATGGGCTGCATTTTGTGATTCAGAAAAGCAACGGTAAGACATTGATGGGTCAAAAAGGATCAAGTAACGTGCCCGAGCTTCAGCGCATGGTGAAAAAGTAGTTTACAATGATTAATTAAAGTGAAAATCATCAGATTTCTATTATAATTATTGAATCCTATATTAGTCTGAAGGTTTCAGACTGAATACTGTGTGGAGTAGGTTGTAGTTTAAAGCCAGTTTCTGAGAAAGTATCATTTTCTTTTCAAAAATTACAAGAAAATTGGAAAACACAGAAGACAGCCACAACACATTTCAACTATGTGAAGCATTTAAACGCTTTTTTTAAATCTCAATACCTTTCCCACCAATACATCACCCAAACTGACTATTTTCCTTTATTTAAATAGCTGGCTACAAGCCCCCCCCCCCCCCCCCCCCACTTATCTATGACAATCATTGTAACGGTGATTTTTAAAGATCATTTAAATCATCTAAAAATAAACAGTGAAAAGGGCACTACATTTAGTAATCAGGTTCGTACCTCAGTGAGTATCTGGAAACTATTTGACTACATTATTATTACAACAATAATAATCCTTGCATTTGATATAGCGCCTTATCACATCATTGCGACATCTCAATCCGCTTCACAGTATATACTGTAAAGTGTAGTGACTGTTGGAAAGACCAGCCTGCTCCTTTCTTCGTCCAATATATTGTTCCAGAGAGCTACCATTGATTACAAGTGCCCACAACTGGCTAGGGGGTCGTTTATGTCACATAAATTACTTATCCATGACAAAGAGTCATGAATAATTAACAGATACACATTTATAATCCTTTGGAGGCCTATGCATTTATTATAAATAACCATTACTAGTCCTTTGGCCACTCTGTTCTGATGAACTACCACTCAGATACAAGTAATCACTAAACAGGAAAGTCAAACAGATGGGGAAACATGATACACCATCGTCAGAGAGAATGATAAATGTCTTATTTTGGATCAAATAATCATTTGCGAGTCAACAAATGCCGCACGCTGACAGACAGGTAAAACATAGGAACATAGGAACAGGAGTAGGCCATTCAGCCCCTCGAGCCTGTTTCACCATGCTATAAGATCATGGCTGATCTGTACCTCAACTCCAATCTTTTAGAAAAACTCCAAACGTTAGAAAAGGAGAGTCTGTCTGTATTGAGAGTGTTTCTGTTTAAACCTCAATTCATCAATTCAATCACCACACTTCGAAGCACTGTCCAACACTATATACACAACTTTCTTTAGAGTAACCAAATTTTATAGAATTTCTTGGAAAGTTAAACTTATGTTTCAAGATTTCAGTTTTCACAAATTTCCTTAAAAATAAAGGTTGGTCTGTGTGAATTTCTGGGATATTTGTGGCAAGACTGAAGCATGAATAAGAGAGGGTGCATTAATAACATTAATACATGTTTCTGTATGTTGGCTTCTTATAAAGTATGTGGTTGCTTATCTAAGCTTCTTTGAAGAACAGTGGAGGTATTTTTCCTGGTAGAAATATGTCAGGAAAATATTGGATTAGGAGCTTTAATGAATGCAGAAGCTATCTAAAAGATTTAGGTGCAATGATTAAAAAAAAACATTTTGTCTGCACTAATATAATGATTTGCAGATGAAGTAAGAAACATGTTGACTTGCATTAAGTTACTTTTATTTCATTCATTTTTGAATATCAATCTCTCCTTGGAGTACTTCCTTGATCATCTCGTCTGACTAAATGTCCACTTATATTGCTAAGTCTCTCTATTTTCATCTTACAAGTCATCAGGGAACAGGTTTGGAGACTAATCATTTTGTTTTTTGCAATATTAGCAAATTAAAATTGTATTTCAATAGATTTGCCCACAAATATGCAGCCACTATGCTTAATCCAAATTACTGCGAAGTGTTTTGAGATGTTCAACATAAAGTACAATATAAAATACCAGGAATATTATTAATGAGGATATGAAGTATCACTTCCTGTTTCATTGCTTCCTCGCTGGTGTTTAGAGTTCAAATGAAAGGGACAAAAAATGTAAATTACTACCAACTTTAAGAATTTTCCTAAATTCTACATGACCCTGAATTTGAAGGCTACGATCCTTACAACAACTACTAGCATTTATATAGCGCCCCTCATATGGGGTTGCGTCACGGAGAACTTTCGTGGTTTTCGACCTCTTGAATGTAAATTGGTTAAAAACCTAAAAATGAACAAGAATAGCAATAACAATATCATTAAGTCTTTCATTCGATAAAGGCCTTATCACGCCTTCGAGACGTCTCAAAGCGCTTCACAGAATATACTGCCAAGTGTAGCGACGGTATATTTTGTTGGCGAAACGCGGCAGCGAATTGCTCACAGCAACAGCATGTTATACATCTGTCTGTGCCAACTCTAACCCGAGAGAGAGCGAGAGAGAGAGAGGGAGAGTGTTTGGTTCTGACAATGACCACCTACACTCGTCTGTACACCCAGGTCTCAGATTTGCTGAGCGCACACAAAAAAAAAAATCCAAAGTTGCATTTACGACCGTTTTTCTGAAAAGAAAATGTTTAAAAATAACCTTGGGTTATTTTGAGCTAAACGCAAACTCCTTTTATTTCCTTAATTTTGTTTCAAATACAATTACTGCAGGCGAAATCGGTGGCATTTTGGATATAACCAAAATATGCCTCGGCCAGGGATTCTTTCCAGCGTACTTTATCTGGAAACTACAGGAAATTCAGGTTAATTCAATTTGTGGATGTCAACACTACAGCCTGCTGTCAAAGAACAAGCTTGGGATTTTTTACGCAAATATATTCGTTCTACGGAACATGTGGGAAGCATTTGGTATCAATCAGCTTCTGTGTAGCTTTTAATAAAAGCAGTGGATGAAGTACAGGTTTGACAAATATTGACTGCACCAGCGGATTTTTTTTTATCATATCGAGCATTGAGGTCCTGATGGCGAGTTGGGTTAATCGTGGGCAAATGTAAACGCTTGCCCTTAATTCTAATTCACAGACGCAATTCTTTTCAGTGGCCATTAATTATATAATTAAAGGCATCCACTGTAATTCCTGCTTCATACCTGCTTACACATGGTTAACCCAACCAACAAATTATCTAAGAGGCAACTTAGACCACGCTATGGCCGAACAACAATAGGAATTGAAGGAGAACTGCTTTGGAAAATAATGGGTTGAGTAGGTTGGACTGCCACAGATTGTTTGAGAATATTTTAGAGCTTCATCGAATTGGGCATGTTTTTTCCCCCGCGTTTTCTCCAGTTATTTCACAAAATCCTGATTCTCATCAGAGGAGACGCCCCAATTTACACTCTGTAGTGTGGATCGTGTGGTTCCTTTGGCTGATGCGAGCAGAAAACTTTGCGGTGGTTTTCAGTGAAGCAGCTGTGGTCAGCCTGCCTGCATGCTTCATATTTTCTAATCATAATGATTTGGGTGTTGACATCTCCATATAATGTGAGATTTAGTAACCTGTTGAGTCACCACGTGTGGCCAGTTGTTCAGTTTGAAATTTCATTTTAGGCACGCATCGTATAAATCATTCGAAGATGACAATTTCTTGAAGAAATTCCTCTCAGAACATTACGCAGCTTTGGCTAATATCTGAGGTTTGGGTTGGATATATCTGGAATCTAAAACTTTTGTTGACACATTCTTTCCTTTATGGCCAAATTTCAAGTCGTATAAAATCACACTTGCATTTGCTTATGAGCTCATTACATGGTAAAATTGCAAATGCAGTGAAACTCAAAATATGGTTGGGTCAATCTTGAGTGGAAGGAAATATTCCAGCTTCTATTACTTAATATCCTATGAAGCTTTAGTTACATTTTGTGTCAACACTGACAGTGATATTAATGGAGATAATTCATAAATGTGTGAACATAATTTATATATTCATTAATTTGATAATGCTTTGAATAAGTATTTAAACACTTTTTTTTGGCATCCTCATTCTTATGATACAGCGTTGAAGATAGCAGACATTTGAAAATACTCTTACATTTCCTTAAGGGTGAATAATCTAGAACGCAATGTGATTCTACTCATGAAGACAAAGAATGTTAACATTGAAGAATGGACCATTTCACTTCTCATATCCAATAACACCAACAATTTCTTGGCCACATGTAGCAATAGTAAATCCGCTTTGTTTTACATTAACATGGGAGCAATCTTGCTCTTATTTAGCCGATTGCTAAACCAACCTCTGAAGAATACTTTGTATTTCACTTGGGTTCATCTCGATTTCCTATTCCCGCTTCCTTTTATTGCTAATCCGTTCTAATAATAATAATCCTTGCATTTGATATGACGCCTTATTATAATATCCAATTAGCAATTAATTCCATCTTACAGTCAATTTTGTACCGTAGATAGGGTTCCACAAAAAGCTAGTCAATGGTGTTTTTTTCTCATTCTGAAAACGATTTTATTTATTATTGGAGGGTGGAAATGGAAAGTGATGACCTTGAGAGGGAATTAATGGTGCGGCGTGGAAAACCAGCCATAACATTTGAGAGGGAAGGAGCAACGGCCTCGGGGATGGTAATGATAGCAGTCTCTTGGTTGAGAAGTGATGCGAATCTTTGGGAGCAAAGTTGTGGTTGTATGGGAAAATTAGTGGCCGTTTCTGGAAGCGAAACATAGACAGCCTTGGGGAGGAAAGTGGTAGTGTGGGTACACCCACAGGATGTAAAGGAATGTATCGAAAGACAGTACGAATAGGATCAGCTGTCTGGTTGGCTGCTCAGGAGAGCACATCATGCCTCACTCAATCGGACAAATTTAATTACTTCTTTGTGTTACAACCCATGCCAATTTTGTGGGCGATGAATCAGTTCCATTGCTCAGAATGGTTCGAGTACCAGTCTTCCCGATCTGTGCCAAAGCAAACATTCCGTCAAATACTTCTCGGTTTTGATGGTTCCACAGTAAAGAAAAAAAATATAGTATTCGCTGAGTATCATTTCAATGAATAGGGCTTTCTGATTTTGTTTTTCAATTTTAAGCTGTCTATTTCCTCCGCCACACTTTCTAGATGCCACTGTGAGAAATAAATGGGCAACTTGAATACAAACGCACAAACAATTTACAGAGGCCACCTTTATACTCCAGAATAGCATCTTTCACTCAGAAACGCCACAGCGATACAATATTTTCAGACCCAGTTAATGAACGCTAATAGATATGAGGCTTCTGGGCGCAGCTGACACAGAGAATAGTTGTAAAGTACATTAAAAGAAAATTCAACAACAACTCGCACTAGCTGGGTAATATCTCAGAGCACTTGATAGATATGTATAAATAACTACAAGTTTAGTGTATCAGAATACTGGACACAGCTTGAAAAGTATGTGTTCATAACTACTTATTAATAGCGACTTGGCTATGAGGCTAAATAGTCAAGATAATGAGGAAGCCCTTGTATTCCTGGCATTTATTGGACGTTCATCCAACTCACAAGCATCGAATGCAAAAGAAAATCATTTTCCAGTTGATGAGTATGAAACTAATCTTGTTCAATCAATAACCCCCTTTAAGCCTTCTGCGGATTGGCTTACTCCAAAGGTTCTCAAGCAGTTGTCGATTGAAGTGACCAATTTATTATTGTTATTTTTTTGAAGGAATTATTTGAAGGAATTATTTGAAGGAAAAGCAACTGCCAATCATCTAACAAACTTACTGCTAGGTAAACAAAGGCGGGTGGAGTAAAGAAACTTGTCCGACATTTCGCCTGGCCGGGAATCGAACCTTGTGAAGTGAGTGCTCTAACCACTGAACAACAGGACTCCTCCATCGCTTGATACAAGGAAGTGTAGGATATGACAAGAGGCTCAGTTAAATCACACTCCAATTTCCTTTCCTGACAGAGAGTACCTGACTTTTGCTCTGGGTTTCCATTCCCAGATTGTCACCAAGATTGAAAACCAATTAAGTGGGAATCGTGCGAGTGAGCACATAACCTTCGAGCTTCACAATGCAGACGGCGACAAGATTATTCTGTGGTAGGGAGAGCAAATTGAAGGCCAAATCATACAAGAGTTCATTTATATTGCCAGCGCTGACAGGAGCCTGCATAAGGAATGTTTGCCTGACTCCTTGCCTTGCAAACAATACACAGCACGGTGGAGTCTTCTCGGTGGGAAATACCAAACAAGCCCCAAGGAATATAAAACTAAACACTACCCAAAGTAGCCAAGCCACTGGAGAAAGAGAAAATGCTTGATAAAAGATGCTAATAATCGGCAGCCAATTGCACACAACAGTATCCCACAAACAGTCATAGATTGACAGTATATTCTGTGAAACCCTTTGTGACGTCTCGAAGACGTGATAAGGCGCTATGTCAAATGCAAGGATTATTATTGTTGTAATAAATTCGGTTGGCCTAGATTGGTTCCAAAGATTTCAGCCCATGCAAGGATTTATTTTTTGCATTGGCCTCCCTAGTCTTCCATCCAGTCAGTTTTCTTCAAATCTCTATTACAGTCCGTTGTCTAAACTGACCCTTGGGAACAATGAGCTTGATAATTAATACTTAGCTTCATCTTAAATCGTCAACCACCCAGGCAGTCATAGAGCGGATAGAGGAGCTTCACATTGAGGCTGTTCAATGAAGTTATGAATGAATGTGTTAAGAAGCGTGTTGATCCCAACCACCAGCTCGGGCGTGGATCTCTGACTGTCCAAAGCCTTGGGACGTCCTCCTGATGTGAAAGGCGTGATACAAATGTAATTTATTGCTGTTGCTGTAGGCAACAGGCACTTTTCTGCCTTCACGTGGACACCAGATGTCAGGCAATTTCAAAATTAGGACGGTATTCGGAGATTTGTTGGTAAAGATTGACAGCTCTTGTATCAACAGAAAGCCAGTCAACAAAGCATGGCCATTTAAATAAGCTAGACGAGAGTAATGATTCCTCCTGCGTTGCCAGCTTCACGTGAACCAGTCAAATGAAGAGCCCAGTGTTATCAGCCCCAAGTGACGGGCCCCACTGAGACTTTTCAGTCTGCGGCTTTCACAGAATAAAGATTTACAGAAATTGCGATCACATCAATGGAGCTCAGTGATCCAGACTATCGGGTATCTCATTTATTGATCTGCCAGACAACTCGGCAGAACAGAAGGCCATTCAAGCTGAACGCCACCTGCTAATGAACCCATTTCCCCTTTCTGTAATGTGGCTGCGTGTTTTGCTAGGGAAAATGAAAGCAACATTGCTTTCTGGCTCATTCAAGAATATTTGACGTTCAACTAAAACATTCTATCCAAACAACAATTTATACGAAAGGTATTATTTTTGGAACATACATTGTTGTTTTCTGGTTCACCTGAAATCCACTTCCTGAATTAGGGGCTAGCCGTTGAATTTGATATTGCATTTATTTTTAAGTTTTTAATAATAATTATTCTTCCTTGTGATATAGCACCGTATCACATCTTCGAGACGTCTCAAACTGCTTCACCGAATATACTGTAATGTGAATTGACTGTATATTTTGTGGGAGAAACGTGGCAGCCAATTGCACACAGCAGCGTCCATCGAACAGTCGTGGATTCAGTGACCAAATTATTATTTTTTTTTGAAGGGATTATTACCCCCCAGTAAAGCGATATGCCAATCGACTAACAAACGGGTTCCTACTTAGTGCTAAGTAAACAGAAGAGTGTGGAGTAAGGAAACTTGCTTAACATTTGTCCTGCCCGGGAATCGAACCCAGGTCCTCTCGCTTGCGAGGTGAGTGTTCTAACCAATACCCCACAGGACTTCACAATGTTGCATTTCTTGATAAATGAATCTAATTCGTACAAATATTAGTCTTTGAATTATGTTTCGATTTGTTTTTATGTTGTGTGTCTGTTCTCTGTGAAGAAAAACAGTTTAATTATGAATAACATCAATTTTTTTTACACTTGTGGTCTCAAAAGCATTTTTGAACCATAAGATAAAGGAGGAATCCAAAGTGATTTCATCCAAAGTGAATTCCTGTCAAATTGTTTTAAGTACAGTATAAACCCAAATATTTAAATATTTTGTGAAAATTCTCAATTGCTTTGCAAATTGTTCTTGTATGTAAAATATTGCACCTCGTATTCACGGGTCAGGTGAGTGGCACTCTCTAAATGGTAAGTAAATTATATATCAGTAGATTTCCATATTGGAATTTTCAGTGTTGGAAAAAATGCTTAAAATCTCACTCTGATGAATCCTGGCCAACAGCTCCCACCTGTGGTTCACTTTGATTTTGACTGATCTTCAGTTAATTTTATGTGGGTTCTCTGCACTCGGTTTAATTTCCTGTGTATAGATTTCGACACTACCCACGCCTTCAAAGTACTTTTATTTTTGTCTCCCTAAGTCAATAACAACCCTTTCTTTGGAAGTCTTAAAGCTTGGGAGGTGCCATTGATTGCTGTCTTTTTAATTTCTCTGTGCATTTGGGGTAATGGGCCTTAATCCCAAATAATATCATCTTGATTTGAGTTACTGCAATTGGAAGTTCACTTGTTTGTTGTGGACTGTTAGCGTTATTCACCAAATGCTCGCATGGACTTGGAGCATCGAGCTAAGTACATTTGGTACATGATGCGTGTTCACCAAGCTTCACCTCTTCCAGTAATGCTCTTACCCAATTTGCTTGGACCGAGTGTCTGTTTATAGCACAGGGGAACGACAGCCAGCATGCAATCTAACTTTAGCATTAACTTTAATTGGGCCAGATTGACAACGTTGGCATTGGCCAGAATTAATGTATCATTGAACAGAATTAACACTCCTCAATAGCAATGGTGCACCAGCATCAACAAAACCAGCAGACAAAAGAAATTATCCAGACCAAGAATCCTTATATCAATGATTCCCATTCCAGCATTTTTTTTTTAAAAAAAAGAGTAATTCCTGAGCGCTGGAGGATACAAAAGCATGCAAATGATACACGTGGGAGGTAGGAGATTGATGCATTTTCTGGACAAACCATCCCATGTCTTGCAGCTGGTAATTCCCCCCCCACGTACACGCTCATTAAAATGACGGATTGTCAAAAGAAACAATTTTCACTTTGCAGAGTGACAGAATCATGTGTCGCAAAGTCTGTTGAAGGATGAATGCAAAATAGATTATTATAACTGAATATCTTGTCAATGGGCATGTACTTCAAGTCCAGAAGAGTAATTTTCTGTTGAAATTATGTGACGTCTGTTCCTCAAAACCGTCTGCCCTTACTTTCTCGCTGAGTAACCAGCAAAGGCCCACAGTGGTATTGAATGTTCTGGAAGGGCTGCGCTTTGAACTCATTACCACTGAATATTGTGACATTCTTGGAAATTACAAACAGATAGACTTCCAGCCCATCTGCCTGGTCTCGACTCACGTCTGAGCTAGATTCAAACATGGGCCCAAAGGGAAAAGCTTCCAAAGCAATCTCAATATCCTATTTCTTTTCACCATTACAAACAGCTTTATGACTGTTGATTCATCGTTTGGGGGGAGAAATTGTTTGTATCTCATGGATCATCTGTTCCTCCTCTGGCTTGTCACTTCCCACATTTGCTGCACAGAGACCAGTAGTTATCCAAATATTGTGCCTAACTGAACACTGATACCCACTGAAGATGTTTCACCAGCTGTCGTGAATCGCTAAGCTGAGCTCTTTTCACCAGGTTGCGCTTACAGTGACGCAGCAGATGGCACTGTTGATCTAGAAATTTAGAGTTTTGATTTGGAACGTAGGAAAAATGGGAGCAGGCGGAGGCTAATTCAGCTGTTCTGCTGGCATGTTAGCTGCCACATTTAGCCCACGAAATACACAAGTCAATTTCACTTGACAGTATATTCTGCGAAGCGCTTTGAGACGTCTCGAAGATGTGATAAGGCGCTGTATCAAATGCAGGAATTATTACTATTGTTAGGTCATGGCAGATTTTTAATCCTGGCTCCACATCTTTTCCATTCGCCCTATAATGCCAGGGCTGGTGCTGCCTTCTTCACTCCCATTACCGACCCTTTAACATTTTCCCCTCCGTAATTTGCGTACTACACAGAAGCACAGAGCTTTCAGCACCGCGTCCTCTAGTAAAAGCTTTATTTGTCTGTAGTAAAAATGGGATTGAATGCTGCGAGGTAAAATGACAGAGAAGCCAAAAATCAAAAGAAAAAAATAAACCACAGGGCCTTTAAGCACATCCTTCAACAGCTGCTGCAGAATATATATATCTTTTTTTCACAAACCGTAGCCAGCTCCATTGGGAAGAAACGTAAATGGACTGAGACAACAAGCAGTTGTCACCTGCCAGTTGGCCAGGCTTTGATCTCAAGATGTGGTCCCAGGGGTTACTGCATTTTAGGGTTGATGAACATGCATTCTCTGGCACAGTGTTCCAGCATTGACCGACTCATTGTTCATCAAGCCTACAATGCCTTAGTTACCCTCCAAGGCCCACTCACGTCGCTCTGGCGTGACGTGTAAATATGCATGTAGACACACATTTGGATAAACCTGGAGAATAACAGCAAAGGAAACGTCGTTGTGAGGAAGAGCCATGGAGGATGGTCAATGGGTAAGGGGTGACTTCATAAAAATCCAATTGTAAGCGCCTCCTGTGCTCGTTTACTGACAAATGATGAATAACGTACACTCGGTGCCAAGACCCGTGCATTTACCAACAGGTGGAGTCCTCAAGAACTCAGTGGGCTAAATAATGAAGCAAATTCACGAGGGTGCATAGGAATGGTTGGCAGTACATGTATGAATGACTGTATTAACTTATATGGCATTATCAGAGAGTGCAATCACAGTCTCTTTAGATGTCAGATCACTTGAAGACATTCCGTAAAGCTCCTTCATTGCTGTGGATTCCTAGCCAAGAATCAGAAGATAAATCAGGGGGAGACACTGTGAAACCACTTGACGGTCTCCCAGAAGTATATTCACTGCCAGATTCACTGAAGGGGAACCCTGCTCCCACAGTAAATCACATTGGAGTAGACTTCTGTGTGTTTGGCAACAAGTAAGAATCATTTGCTTAACAAGGCAACAGGAATTGGGCAACAATACATTCCCATTTTCCTTCTTAAGATATCCTGGTAGGAATTGCCGGATGCTGTATTACACCCCAATCAATAGTTTTTTGTTTCGTTCGCCTACCATTAAATACACAGTCACTACACTTCACAGTACACAGCCAATTCACTTTATAATTTATTCTGTGAAGTGCTTTGAGATGTCTCAACAATGCAATAAGGCGCAATATCAAATACAAGGATTATTATTATTATTAAGATCCCGTGAAACACTTTGAGATGTCTGTAGAATAGGGAGATACATCAAATGCAAGTATTATTATTATTACAATGAGGAAATCCCATTATTTTTCTGAAAATGCTGTTGGTTGTTGATCACTTAATAGAATGTTTTACAAACACAGTGTAATTTCAAGGAATTGTAAGGTGTTCCTCGTGCAATAGTCAATATTCAATACAGTGTATTCTGTGAAGCGCTTTGAGATGTCTTAGCGTTGTGACGAGGTTCTGTATCAAATGCAAGGACTATAATTATTATTGTTACACCACACTTCCAGCTTCTCTCAATCATCAGTGCTCTGTTCATATCAGCACAAGTTATTTGCTCGATTTATTCCAGGTGGCGAAATGATCAGCAGGGGTTGCCTTGAGCAAACGCTACATTCAGGAGTGGGTCAATACGATTCCCTCCCTTACCCACGTGATGCATTTAAATCCTGGTACAGGCGCGATGAGCAGGAGAGATAAGCCTGCCTCCAGGCTCCTTGCAGTCAGAGTCGATTGTGTTTCTGCTTGGAGCCAGGAGGTTTGTGAGGCTACGTTTGCGACGAGTAGCTGGAGAAAGAGGAAGCCCGAGAGGCGGATTACAAAAGAACACATTACTGCCTTTGTGGAAATGCAGCGTGAAGCCTCTTATTAATTCAGAAATGATGCGGCACAAAATAGTTGAATTTTCCCCCACCCCCCAAAAATATAAAGTATCGATAAACGTAGGCTGATGCAATGTGATTTATGGATTTCCTGAGCTAATGCAGTCAGCAAGCAGGTTCCCTGTGATACGGTTAAATCTCACCGGGATCATTGATCATTCTTGAATGCTTTAACCTGCCTGTGAATAAGACGGAGGGGAATGTGAGGGGATTGCAGGATTGCAGCCAGGATCTTCATCAGTTGGTTCAATTTCCAACTGAGCCTTTGATTCTTCAGCTTGGCGAGAATGCGGGTGATAAGGAAACAAAACATTTCTTTATGTTATGTTAAATAGCAGCGAGATTCAATAAAGCCGGGCACTGCGCGCATTCAAATGCAAACCATTACCGTGCTCTTATTGGTGTTTTACCACCCGATTGCTTCTGGCCTTGATGATCGATGGCGGAGTTTTTTCCCTGCTACACAATGTTCTGTCTGCACCATTATTCATGTCACTCAGCTATCTGCTGTTAATATTAAGCGCGCAGAGGTGACATCGTGCGCTGCAAACGGCTTTGAATAGATTGCTCTGTGTCTGTCTGGGAAAGAAATCGTCAGAAAAAAAACCTCCGAAATGCATTCTGAACATGTCCCATTAAAACGAGGCGCTCGATTAAAATAGATTCAAATGTTCCTATTTGATGGTACGCCATCAATCTCAAGTGCTACAGATTCATCCTCATGTGTATCAACTTATTCCTTAATATCTATCTAATGTACTATTAATAATAATAATATTCCTTGCATTTGATACAGCGCCTTAACACGCCGTTGAGACGTCTCAAAGGGCTTCACAGAATATGTTGTGGAGTGGATTGACTGTGTATTTAGTGAGCGAAATGTGGCAGCCAATTGTGCACAGGGGTGTCCCACAAACAGTCGTAATATTCTCCGCTGTACTAATATGCTACTATCAGCTATCATACTGTTTCAAATGTTTATGAAGACGGATCTAAAGTGAGCTCCGGTGCAGGACCATTTTAATCAACTCGTTTCAGAAATACACATTAGATCATTATACACAAGCTGCTTAAAACGTCCCCCACTGAATTGGCTTATTAGCTAATTTGCAACCCAAAGCCATCAAAATGTTTTGTTCTTGCCCTTTCTCCAAAGTAGTTTGCTAAAAAAACAACATGCCGACAGGAGATGCGAACAATTTGTCAGAGAGCAAGATAAACAAGTGAAAAAGTTACATTATGAGAATGCTAGCCAAACCTCCGGGCAGCTGGAAATTATTCATAGCTGTAGGTGATTTACAGTATTTTGAACATAATACACTTCAAATGGCTTTATATGCTAATGGATGGATTCAGTTAGCGCAAAGGAAATCGCATAATACTTTGATATTTGAAGCTATTTGTGCAGTCTGTTGATGCGTCTGGAGTAGACGAAAGTAATTTTCTGGAAAGAAAGCCACCGTTAGCGCACTTGAAAGTGTGCTTAAAAGCAGGGTCCACTTAGTTCTGTTGGAAATCGCTGCACTTAAGGCTGCGATTGTATTTATAGGGCTATTGGAAGAGGCGCTTGGAATTGAAGCAGCTTTCAAACGAGCCGTCCTCATGCTCTGTCGAAGTATCCCCGCTTACAGTGCAGACTGAAATCAACAGTCTCAGTCACTGCAAAGCACACACACATTGGAGGTGGATCAAAAAATTTAACTGTCCTACAGAACTCATCCCCGCTCCTACCCAACCAGAGACCCTTTGCTGCCTTCAGCAGCTATGGTGCTGGAAACTACATGAACTATGCATCTCGCCCACAAAATATAGTCAATTCACTTCATGTTATATCCTGGGAGGCGCTTTGAAACATCTCAAAGCCGTGATAAGGCGTTATATCAATTGCCAGGATTATTATTATCATTGAACCAACACAGTCCACCTCGATGCTTCTCGGTGAGACGTTGAGGCCAAAAGCAAGAGTGTGGATTTGGACACATCAACGTACTGATGGAACAAAGCCATTTCTCTGTAGATGGGGTGGTGTCTATCGGTCACCTTTGGAAACCACCACAAATCAGTTGCCCCATTTCGGGGCACGCTTTTTAACACGGAGGTTTCTATTTCAAGCACCATTTCCGTATCGAAATTTTGCTTTGTCTAATGATTCCTGGTGACCCTTTGAAATAGCGGAGAAGCAATTTTCTGATTCATTAGCCTAACTAAGGAAGCGCTGTGTAGTCTCACACTGGGTTTATAGGAACAGATGGACTGAAAAGACACTTCTCTGTAGGATTACACAGCACTGTAAATGTAAGAACGCCAATCGTTCATGCATGAGACTTTTACAAACAGTTTTAAAAGGGTCAAATGTCAGAACAGTACCAGCTTCCCATTCACTCACCGTCACTTTTATTAATGGGTCCCTCACCGTCTTAATGCCCAAGCTTTCCTGCCATAAAAAGACTGTTTATTTGTCCTCAAGTAATCTGTTTAAGGAGACTTAATGCAACCTTTGAACTGTTAAGGGCGGGGGGGGGAGGGGTTGGGTGTGGTGCAGGGGATAGGGTGGAAGAATTTTAAATGATATCGAGGTTCGAGTGACCTTGTTTTTCGCATTATTGACATTATGGTAGTTGTGATGTTTTTAATCTGGTGCCATCATAATAATAATCCTTGCATTTGATATAGCGCCTTGTCACTTCATCGAGATGTCTCAAAATGTTTCACGGGGTATACCGTAAAGGGAATTGACTGTATATTTTATGGGTGAAATGCGGCAGCCAATTGCGTACAGCAGTGTCCCACAAACAGCCGTGGACTGAGTGACCAATCGACTGACACCCGGGTTCCTACTTACCTCTAGGTAAACCAAGGTGTGTGCAGGAAAGAAACTTGCCTAAAGTTTCGCCCTGCTCAGGTATCAAACCCGGTTCCTCTCGCTTGTGAGGTGAGTGCTCTGACCAATACGCTATAGGACTCGACTAATAAATGCGTACGTATAACCGGGGCTTTTCAGTCTTTCCATCTCTCCTTCGCACATCATTCTGGAGCAGGACAAGTGTCTGTTCCTTGGACATTAATCACGGAGACACAGTTAACTTCCTTTGAACTTGGCAATTCTGCTCGACAGTAACGATTGAAGACGACACCGGATTTTTTCAAGTGAAGCATCACATCAGTAGCAGTCACTGGAAATATGGCATTGAGTCTGTAATTAAAGTGCAGCTGACATACTAAACCCTGAGGTAACAGTGGAAGTGTAATTTGACAGAAACTACCGATTCCAACAATCTTCACCTTTCACTTCAGCATGATATACACATCACCAGAGCCAGACCAGCTCAAGAGCCTTCAAACCACTCCCCCACTAAATCGGGGGCTCTTTTAACATTGCTCTTAGACAAACATCAAGCCTCTTCTTTCATTGAGTTTAACTGCTTCGTAGAGAAATCATTCTTTTGAAAATTAGCCCTTAATTCATGCTACATGATTTAAAGATCCTGGTTGGCATTCACAGAAGGCAAAGCAATATAGCCAGTCAATCATGTGCCGAAAAGGCTGCAGTTTATTGCAGATTTGCCACAAAGGCTATAACTGAGGCATCACTCATTCTGATGAGAGCGTTTCAGCTTTCTTTCCTGTCCTCCTATTGTGAGCTCTTATATCTCCCTGAAGCTTACGCGGATAACGCCCAAGGAAAAATGACAGCACCCTTTGATTCTTAACGCAAATCTGTTCGAACTCGATGCCCTATGTTCAGGGTGAAGGCATGAGTGTGGACAGTAAGACGTGGGCTTGAATCAAGCCTCTCATGTGGTTTTCTGCAGGATTGAATTGTAAACCATCATCCAGTCTCTGGATTGTCAGTGGGAGCAAGAGAAATGTCAGGATGTAACCATCAGCCCAGATTTCATCTTGTTGTTGTGTTGCGTCTTTGATCACAACATATCTCCCTTGACACTCCAAGCCATTTGGCTCCATCTGCCACATTGGCTCACAATTGTATAACCCAATCTGAACAAAATCTCCCAGGGAAGAAGACAGAGGAGTCCTGTAGCTCAGTGGTTAGAGCACTCGCCTCGTAAGCGAGAGACCTGGGTTCGATTCCCGGCAGGGCGAAACCTTGGGCAAGTTTCCTTATAATAATAATAATAATCCTTGCATTTGATATAGCGCTTTTCACGTCGGGAGGACGTCCCAAAGCGCTTCACAGAACACACTGTAAAATGAATTGACTGTATATTTGTGGGCGAACGCGGCAGCCAATTGCGCACAGCAATGTCCCACAAACAGTCGTAGATTGAAAATGACCAATTTATTATTGGTTTTGGAGGGATTATTATTAGGCTCTGTGTGGAGTAAGGAAACTTGCCCAAGGTTTCGCCCTCTGCCTGGAATTGAACTCAGGTCTCTCACTTGCAAAGCGAGTGCTCTAACCACTGAGCTACAGGACTCCACACGCCTGATAATAATCCCTCAAGAAAAGAAACACAATAATAATTGGTCGCTCAATCCACGACTGTTTGTGGGACGCTGCTGTGCCCAATCGGCTGCCGATGTTTCACCCACAAAATCAATTCACTTTACAGTATATTCTGTGAAGCGCTTTGAGACATCTCGAAGACGTAAAAAGCGCTGTATCGAATGCAACAATTATTATTATTATGAAAGCACCCTTTTTGTAAAAATATTCTACATTGTTTGCATCTCATTATTAAAATAATCATCCTTATATCTCATACAGCGCCTTTCACTTCAAGAGGACGTTTCAAAGTGCTTCACAGGATATACTGTGCAGTATAGTGACTGTGTATTTTGTGGGTGAACGTCGCAGCCAATTTGTGCGCAGCAATGGCTCACAAACAGCAACGAAACAAAAGACTCATTTTTTTCGGGGGATTGTTGGCCAGGATACCAGGAGAAACACCAGTCTCTTGTCAAATAGCACCACAGCTACAGGATCTTTCATGTCCCCAGGTAGATAGGTCCTTGGTTTAATATTTCATCCGAAGGACAGTACCTCCGACAATGCAGCACACCTCCCAGGGCTGCACTGGACTGTCAACCTATACTATATTAGTTCTAAGTCCTAGTGTGGGGCTTAAACCCACAATCTTATTGCAAACAATCATATTCTGTCCATTGTCTGATCTACTTCTGTGACGTCGGTCAACATTAATAGCCACAATTTTTGTCAAAACAAATCCGCAGGCCAGCAACTTAATTTAAGAGCATTGACGAAAGTGAAGGCAAGACGAGCTGTGTCTTCTGTCTGCGATAGACTTAGAACCTTGATGTGGGAGAGGAAATAAAAGAACGCTTTTCAGATAAGTTGTGGTGACTTCCAGCCAGATAAAAGGCAAGCACAGTTTTTAAGTGGAGTCCTGCAGCTCAGTGGTTGGAGCACTCGCTTTGCAAGTGAGAGACCTGAGTTCAATTCCAGGCAGAGGGTGAAACCTTGGGCAAGTTTTCTTACTCCACACAGAGCCTAATAATAATCCCTCCAAAACCAAAAACAATAATAAATTGGTCATTTTCAATCTACGACTGTTTGTGGGACATTGCTGTGCGCAATTGGCTGCCGCGTTCGCCCACAAATATACAGTCAATTCACTTTGCAGTGTGTTCTGTGAAGCGCTTTGGGACGTCCTCCCGACGTGAAAAGCGCTATATCAAATGCAAGGATTATTATTATTATGATGTTCCCTGCTTTCCTATTCAAAGCGGAGCATGCTGAAAGATGCCTTAATTTATGTTTTTTTTTAAAAGGAAGTAATCCCAACGCCAAGAAAAACAAACGGAGTTATTTGCGAAAAAAACAGACAATCTCGGAAATAAAGTTGTTATTGGAACTGGAGGGTGTGTCACGTGGCTCAGTATGGTTCGAATTCTGAATCTTTCCTTAGCGGAGTGTGGAGATCATTGCCAGGTTAATTCGACAAGAGTTTTAAATGAGATTTTGATGGCAGTTATACGTTACAGGAAGACAAGGAAAGACAAGCCTCGTTAAAAAGTTTGACTTTTACGCTGGGAAACATTTCAATCTGGGAGTCAGACTGAGTTCGTCTTTAATTTCATGCGCAGCAACAACACTAATAACCATTACAATTGATTAGTACCTTTACCATCTCAAAGCGCGGAATAGGTAATTGCTGTCAAGTTTTTGAAGACAAGCACACAAGCTAATTTTGCCCACATCAAGGTGCTGCCAAATGCTGCGAAGTGAATTGTAGGACGTTGCTATGCGAAAAATTGGCTGGTGGGATCTACAAAATGCACAGTCATTACACTTTACAGTCACCATCCTGTGAAGCAACTTTAAGACGTCCTCCCGATGTGAAAGGTGATGTTTGGAATGTAAGGATTATTAAATTTTTATATTAATCATTATTTGCGAGGTTCTTTTAAGTCGCAACTGCCCTATTAGCAACATTCACTCGACACCAGATCCTTGCAGTACCCCTTCTGATAATTATTTTGCTCATTTGTCTCCAGATGCTTTGCCTTCCAAAGATTTTTGCTTTCCTGTGTCTTTTTTTTTTGAATGGCCTGATTTTACCAGGGTCTGAAAGAAGGCCAGCCTTTCATTAAAAATGTATGGACTTGTGTGAATTAGTGTACATCTCGGTGAAGGGATCTTTACAAAAGGACAGAGTAGCACAAGGGAGTGGGCTTACTTCTTAAAGGACAGTTAAATCAAAACTAATAGGGCTCACGTGAGGGCTGAAAGGTCAACAAACATTCAGTTCACTTCTGCATCCACAATCCGTGTGTGCAGTGTAATGGACTATAATCATTTATCAACACTATCTGACCAGCGATGGTGCGGTCAACTATTTTCTGTCCTATTATTTCATGACAGCCATTTGCAGGCACGTCACTGTGCGCAAATTGCCAGCCGCGTTTGCCCACAAAAATCACCCAGTCACTTCACAGTAAATCTTGTGAAGAGCTTTGAGAAATGTGAAAGGCGCTGTTCCAAATGAAAGACTTATTATTATATTATTTGGGGGGGTGGGGCTGGGCAGGGGAATCTGAACTATATGCCTCAATACTCAACATCAAAAGGAATTAATTAGTATTGGCTAAATACATAAACGGGGTCCACGTTTTGAGTGACACTATACGTTATATTTCCGCACAAATATTTTGACTCGGAAACATTTGAATTTCCCAATGCACCATATATCATTTCAGCATTCCTTCCCATTTAACCCAGGCAAATAACACGACTAATATTCCTTACGTTTGATACGGCGCTTGTAACATCAAAATGTCTTGAAGCACGTTTCCGGGTGTCAAGTATATTGCCTGCTTTTGCGGATGCCCTGCGACAGTAGAGGTCTGGGTTTGTATCATTGCCAGCCTGCCTTTGTGTGTATCTGCGTTAAACGACATGCCTTGACTGAAAGGCTGTGGACAGATTTCCACTGAGGCAACGTTTTGCATATAAATTGGTTCAAGAATGTATTGACAAATGCAATAAAAGCTTTATTAATTCCGAATAACAGATGGGGCCGGTGACTGCAAGTCTTCGCAACATCTAAGAAGTGGTTGATTTGCCTTTTTTTTTCTCTCCTCTCCCTTGTTTGTATTGTATCTACATTCAGAATGGGCTCATTAACTGCAACAGTCATAATCATATGCAGATGAGCATCACTAGGGACCGGGACTAACACAGTGTCAGCTTGAAATTACTTAATGGCTTGCGATGGATGAAAATGAGCGTTGTTCCAATGGAATGCCGGTAACTCCCAGAGAATGAGCCTAACTGGAGGACAGAGTCGTAGCCACATTTCAGGGCATTAGCTTGTTTCTCCTCTGGTTCGTTATTTACCATTCGTCAAATCATTTCAAGACTGTTTTACGATCAAGCTGCAGGTGCAGGGAATAATGCCGTTGCAGTCGTATAAATAATGTCATTGATATTTGGTTTGCTAAGGTTCTCGTGCAGGGTTTGTGAGGTTTCTGAGGTGTTCTGTTGTGTTCCAAAAACGGTCGGGCATTTCAGTGGACATTTTGCGTTTCGTCCACGAAATAAACAGTCAATTTACTGTATGGCATATTCTGTGAAGCGCTTGGAGACCTATCAACGATGTGATAAGGTGCTATATCAAATGCAAGTTGTTGTTGTTGACATGTTTAAGACTGAAGACACAGAAAAGGACCAAAGGCGCGGCAGGTTAAACATTGTTATAAAGATTGCAAGCCACAATAAAACTGAACTGCGGAGGCAAAACCTGCACAACAAAGATTGATAGATTAATTGGCCCAAAGGTCTGAACAATAAGCTCCAAAAAAAGCCTTACACTTGAGGCTTGAAAGCAAAAATTTGAAGTGTCAATTGCATATTTATTTTGCAATTACAATTAATACAATCATTTCATATTGTACAATAACCAAATTATCTGAAGGTTATATTGAGCAATTGTTTCATGCCATTTAGATCCCTTGGTCTTGATAAATTGGACGTTGTAAATACTGAATTCGAGTCATGAGAAAATTGACTTTCAGGTCGCAAAGGACCTCTTATATGAGATCGTTAAATTAATATAAATGTACAGACATAACAGGACGATCTGCTTTGAATTTTAACTAAAAAAAACACAGCAGGAGAGAAGTGAAGGTTTCAGAGATTTGTTTATATCTTGGCTTCAAATTGCCTTTTTGTCTTAATCAGTTTGTAAGATGGCAATAATGCTCAGAAATGCTATCCTGCATGAAGAGCGCTATTTCACCCTATTTCGCCCACAAAATACAGTCAATTCATTTTACAGTATATTCTGTGAAGCACTTTGGGCCATCTCAATGATGTGATAGGGCACGATATCAAATGCAAGGATTATTAATATTATTATTATCTAAATGCAAGTTATTGCTGATTCTGAAACATCCCAAACTGCAATCAACCACCCAGCGACTACCAGGATCTGGAATAAATTTAATTAGGAAATAAAACTACAATGAAAAAAGCACACAAAAAAGAAACAACAGGACAGCTGTTAATTACAATGGGGCAATAAAAGATGCTTGGGAATTCTTCGAAGACAGCATCGATTTAACTATGGTAGTTGTAAATGCTGGCGTGTTTTTCCACATAATGAACTTTATGGAGAAGGGCAAAGAAATTCTGATGATCAGAAAAATAGCTAAGTTTTTTTTTTGCAAGGAGGCGATTGAAAACAATCATTTTTGTTCAGAGAGTTCAGAGAATAAAGGAACCGATTGACAGGACGTTACAGAGGGGAACAGATGGTGACTAATAGAGGAACATAATGAGTGAAAATGATTGTCCATTTCACAAGGTTGACAGTCTCAAAGTCAGAGGAACAGCATATGATATTAGTAATTGTGCAGCAAAGGATGGATTGCAAGGTATCTGGGAGGAATTCCCTGTGCTCATTAACCTTTGTACATTTCTCGCTCAGTCTCTCCTGTTCAGCTCTGGCAGGAGCTGTCTGTCCTGGTGCCATAAGAACATAAGACACGGAGGTTGAGAAAAAGCCGTGAGACCCAATGAAGCAACTCATAGAAATTTACAGCACAGGAGAAGGCCATTCGGTCCATCAGGTCGGTGCTGGATATTTCGAAGAGCAATCTTTTCAGTCCTATTTACCTGCCTTTTCCCCAATCCCCACCCCCACAGTTTAACCCTTTTTTTTAATTATAAAAAAAATCTATCCAGTTCCCTGCACGTTATAGTATCGTTTGAGATCCGATTAACCTTGGGAAGGACATTACAATAATCCTTGTATTTGATATTGCCTCTTATCATGTCACTGAAATGTCTCACAGTGCTTCACCAAATAGATTGTGAAGTAGATTGACTGTGTATTTCATGGGCGAAATGCGGCAGCCAATTGCACATAACAGTGTCCCACAAACAGTCGTGGATTGAGTGGCTACATTTTGTTTTGAGGCATTATTACCCCTGGAAAGTGATCTCCGCAGATTGACTAACAGCTGCGCTCCAACTTCCTGCAAGGTAAACAGAGGCGAGTGGTGTATAAAACTTGCCTAAGGGTTTCGCACTGCCTGGGAATCGAACCCGGGTCCTCTCGCTTGCGAGGCGAGTGCTCTAACTAATACGTTACAGGACTCCACAAGATATCTATCCAGTTTCCTACTCCTTATACTGTTGTTTGAGGTCCGATTATCTCAGGAAGAATATTTCCACACAGATCAGGGGACCCCAGAAATAAACAAGAGCCATGTGGGATGTTGGAAGCTGTAGCCTTTCAAGGATGTCTGAGAACACAACCGCAGGAGTTAATATACAAAAACGATCTTGCTAATGCATTGCCAGATCAGTCCTGCTCAGGAGATCAAACGAGTCCTTGGCACAGCTGGCCATTAGCGATGTAGGTATCTTATTAGCACATGACATGAAGTAAACATTGGAGATTTGGAAACTATAAACTTTTGTTTTATTGCTAACTCGACTCTTAACTTTTTTTTTGACTAATGTTGAACAGGTCCAACACAGTGCCTCAAGGCCAAAAGGCCAGTAAGGTGGTGAGTACCTCCAGTGGTTTATTAACGGAAGTGGCTTCCAGTAGGACCTCAGTAAGGTTAATTTGCGGGAAATTAAGGGACTTGCGTGAAGGAATAACAGATGGCAATTCTTTCAAAACTCTGCTCAATGTTCAATTTTAAGGCAAAGAAAAAACAGAGCGGCTTTCGCGGTAAAGATGTGGTGGTAGATGCCAACACCATCTCTTTCAAGACTATTATCGCTGCTCCTCCCAAGGTAATCATTACCCACTGTCTTTTCAATGTCAATCCTTATGGATCCCAGCAGTAACAGAGATCTTTAATATCATCTGCAATTATTATGTTGTCACTGCCCATCATTCAGACTTCTCCATACTCAAGCTATAAAACCGGGAAAGCTTATATTTCCAGCCAAAGGTTCTTTACAGAGGATTTCCTTCCTCATAATCTTCATTGCTTAGTCACGCTCTCAGTAATAATAATGCTAATAATATTTGTATTTGATATAGCGCCTTATCATGTCGCTGAGACGTCTCAAAGGATTTCACAGAATATATTGTATTTTGTAGGTGAAACACAGCAGCCAATTGCACACAGCTGGATCCCAAAAACAGCGGTGGATTGAGTGACCACATTTTTTTTTAGGGATTATTATTCCCAGAAAGCAATCCTCTGCCAACGGACTAACAACTGGGTTCCCACTTACTGCTTGGTAAACAGAGGTAAACAGAGGTGTGTGGAGTAAGGAAACTTGCCGAAGGTTTCACACCAATTGGTTTCACTACCACTGGTAATGTGTATCCTAGCAATAAAGCGGGGGGATGTGGGGAGATACAGCACACGATGTGTTCCTGGGCAATTAAAGTTTAATTCACAGAGCAAAAGCTTTGACTGTATAACTGCTCCAGTTTTTTGTAGGAGCTGCAAACTCAGAACAAAAATCAAAGTTGAACGATTTGTTCATTCTTTCCGAAGAGTCTCAAACTCATTATGTTTTCAGAGCAAGGCTCACACACATTGAAATATTATGTGGGCGAAAGACAGCAGTCAATTAATGGCTTACCTGGAAAAGCAAGTCGAGGGTCTTATGCCCCCAATTTGTATATGTTAAATGTATACGCAGATATTCACGTTTTCTGCAATTCATCATTTTCTCTCCGTTCCCATCTGTGACGCAAACTTAAATGTATTGTGCACTTACAACACCTTTTTCCCCACATCAACTGAGCAGCAAAGTAATCTCAGTTCAATCCACAGTACTATGCAGGCAATCTGCTGCAAATTGATTAGACTGATGCACTGGTAGGTATAAAGTAACAGAATCATGCAGTTTGATATTCACAATGAAAAAATACTTTCGTTCGCATTCGGACTCGCATTTACACTTGCTGTGCCAGGGGGACAAGTGTGGAATGAAAAAGAACAGAACCAGAATTTTGACCCCAAATTATTTCTGTGCTTGAGTCGCCACGGAAATAAAAGGAACAAATTGGGATATTCGCCCAGAAAATATATGCAGTCAATTCACTTTGTAGGATATTCTGCGAAGCATTTTGGGACATTTCGATGATGTAATAATGCGCCATGTCAAATGCAAGGATCATTATTATTATTATATATTGTGAAAATTATACTTTTAATTGAAGTGAGCACTTAAAATGGAGCGGCGAGGAATATTTTCTTAGCAAAGTACAACGGCCTCATTAAAATGTTTTAAAATTTTAATGTGCTTATCAATGCAGCTTTCTTGGAGGCCCTGTAGGCACAATTCATAGTTGAGCAATAATAAGATATAGTCACCAGCCCATTGCTCTCACTTTCCACCAGCACCACAGTGAAAGAGGGAGCTTATTCCGACTGACTGCTTGAATGATTTTCCCCTAAAGCTGTGTCTTTTTCTCTCCTGTTTTTGTAATAACATTTGTTCCTGGAGTGCAGCGCAGATACACCAAGTACATTTCAACAATTAAACTGTTTTGTTAATAAGAGCTTTACTTACAAAGCGTTATTTTCCTCCGTCATTGACCGATGCCCTGAAGTTACTGAGCCAGATAGATATTGTAATTAAAGTGACAGCTAGGTCTTGTTGCTGGCACTATTGCCTCTGGATCAGAAGATTGTGAGATCAAGCCCCATGTCACGACATGAGCTTATAGATCAATCTGATACACTAGTAAAGTATTGAGAGTAAAGTATTATTGTAAGTGCTGAAACCTTAAAACGAGACTATCTATATCATATGGCCATTAAAAATTTCACTACACAAAGACAAGGCAGTTTTTCCTGCTGGTTGTTTAATAATCACGTGAGATAAATTGGTCAAGGCTGTTTGGGAGATCTCGCTGTGCTCAGCATTGCTGCACAAACACACAGTCACTACACACGACAGCGATAAGCCGCAAAGTGTTTTGACAAGGCGGCTTAACAAGCGCTGTATTAAAGCGCCAAGAGTGTTATTCAAAATTCAAGCGTTTGTGGCTGGATAAAAGGTTCACATCCAATTCTGCAGGAAATAAATGAAAAAAACATAGCCTGGGATTAACCGGCAGAGTCTAAATCCATCTATTTTCTGTTGAACAGGTCCACACAATGGTTGTTTGGAATCTATCACGCCTGCCTGGCTTGCACTAATTAATCTCCACTTGTTATTTTTATGCTGTTCAAGGTGAAGAACATCATTGTTCGACAATGAAAGGTCTTCCTTTTTGCGCTTTTATATTTTTTTTCTCCGAGCTGTAAAGTGCTCCCGGGCACTGATGCCATCTCCACCAATGGAGGAAGTCGTTTATGCACTTCACCTGTGAATTAACTGTATATTCCCCCACAAAATAAACAGTCAATTCGCTTTACAGTATTTTCTGTGAAGCGCTTTGAGACGTCTAGAAGGCACGATAAGGCGCTATATCAAATGCAAGACTTATTATTATTATTATTATTAATTCAGCGGCCCATTCTCAACAATGCAAGAGAAATCAGCAACTCTAAGCACAATTCATCACATCACAATCTCAGAACAGATACTGTCTATTTAGCCAGTTTTATTTCAACATAATGTTCCTAAGGCAAGGCACCCTGATGGACCATTTGGGGTAAAATTTGCAGCGTTTCATAACACGTTCCTTGTGCTAATTAATGGTGCAAACTTTATTCTTAAGTAAGTGGCGAATCTTAGGATTTGGTTTTGCTCGGTCGACTCGCACAGGGAAATGGATTGAGTTGAGTCACAGTCATTCATTCATTGAAGATAAAGATAAAGGCCGTAATTGAAGCAGTGGGGGTCAATTTATTTTATTCTAATTTAGAAATGAGATGTAATGAAGCGTGTTTTAAAAGCAATGTTTGAAATGATTGTACTCCACAGGCTGAGAAATGATCAGGTGGAAGTTAAGCGTCCCATTTTGGCGTTTTAAGGTCGGTGTAGTTTTGAACACGTTTGCCTCTTCTGCTTGTGTTTGTTATCGTCACTGGTGCCAATCATTGCCACTTTTGCCGCACACAACACCGGGGCACATGTGCTTGCCCAGTGCCATCAACGTCACTCCAGAGTCAACAGCAGTGTTCCGTCCACCGGAAAACTACCAGCAATAATAAAGTCAGGTGCTCGATACCCGGCTGAGCGTTTCGCCCCCAAAACATAGTCAATTCACTTTACAGTATATTCTGTGAAGCTTTCAGACGTCTCGAAGACGCGATAAGGCGCTACATCAAATGCAAGGATTATTATTATTATTATTGCTATTGAAATAATGGTAGGATTAGACCAAAGATCTAGAATGGGTAAAGAGACAAAATATCAGCGATGAAACTTTTTTTTGGAGAGTCCTGTAGCTCAGTGGTTAGAGCACTCGCTTTGCAAGCGAGAAACTCGAGTTCAATTGCCGGCAGAGCCAAACCTTGGGCAAGTTTCCTCACTCCACACAGAGCCTAATAATAAACCCTCCAAAAAAAAAACAATCATAAATTGGTCATCTTCAATCCATGACTGTCTGTGGGACATTGCTGTGCGCAATTGACTGCCGCGTTCGCCCACAAATATACAGTCAATTCACTTTACAGTGTATTCTGTGAAGCGCTTTGGGACGTCGAGAAGACATGAAAAGCGCTATATCGAATGCAAGGATTATTATTATTATATTATTTATTTTTTTCTCTCTCCTTTCCGCAGAGGTGCTTTCTTTCATGTGGCTGGCTGTTTCAAAGACACATGTTGAGTGAAAGACCATTTATTTCCTGCTGCTCAGCCTTTGAATCCTGATCTAATTCATTGTGAAGTTTTTAATTTTTCGCTGGAAGCAAAAGGGAACGGTTTCGCCCAGTGGGTATTGCTGGTGTCCCACAGAATCATCAATCACGGGGCTTGATCAATCGAGCCCAACCTGTGCCCAACACTGCTGTCTAAATCTTCCTTTTTTTAAAAAAAAGCTTTCAACCTGTATCGGTTAGTTACCATTGTGGATCATTCGCTTAGGTTCTGTTGATGTGCTTTCAATTCTCCATTTGATCTTTCAATCAAATTATTCTTACAATCTTCTTTTCCTCCCCACACCCCTCCACCCTGTTGTATTGATTGGAGTTGATCATCAGTCTTCCAGTTCCATAACCATCTGCCTTTCAATCTACATTTGATTTCCGCCTCTTGCCCTCTTCCCTTTGCAGTTTCTTGACATTTGGCCCCCAATTTCAAACTCCTTCTTGCACCGCTGTATTTTTAATGCCGTCTTTGTCTCTTTCCCATTTTCCCATGTTAATATTTTATTTCCTCTCTTTGCTCTCACATTCTTACACTTGCGTCTGCCATTTCAATCAGCCAACTGCCAGCTCTAAAGGGCACGATTCTCAATCTCTCCTCCCAAGTCTCTATTCCCTTCTGACCCAGACCCTGATTCCTCTATTCTTCCTTCACTGCTGCTGTCTGCCACTCTCTTGCTCTCTCCCACACCTCAGCCTCATGCTATAGTGGAGTCCTGTAGCTCAATGGTTAGAGCACTCGCCTCGTAAGTGGGTTCGGTTCCTGGCCGGGAAAAATGTTGGGCAAGTTTCCTTACTCCACACGCCTCTGTTTACCGAGCAGCAAGTCGGAAACCGGTTGTTAATCGATCGGCGGATCGCTTTTCCAGGGCTAATAATTCCTTCCAAAAAAAATAAAAATAAATTGGTCACTCAATCCACGACTATTTGTGGGGACGCTGCTGTGCGCAATTGACTGCCGCGTTTCACCCACAAAATACACAGTGTATTCTGTGAAGCACTTTGAGACGTCCATTCCAACAATCGATCTCTGGAATCTCCACGTTTGGTGGGATGCAATTTGATTTGGATACTCTTAAGCACGGTGATGGGTTTCCGCATGTGTCAGACACCCGACCGACCCAAAAATAGTGCTTGAGTTTGTGTCAGGAATGCGCTTTGATTCCTTTTCCAATGACTTCGCTAACTACAGCACAGTCCCTTTTGCCGTCTCTCTGCTTTTTCTTTACGGACCAGTCACCGATTTTAGTCAATTTGCACATTAAATTCCACTCTCGCATTTACTTGGAGAGTCCATTCATTTGGCTCCTTCATTACCCTGAGTGCATTAGCTGCAGACTTTTAATAAGGATACTGAGTGGGTGATATTTTACATTCTGGCTCACAGGCTCTTGTTCTCTTTACGACCTGAGAATGCTGAGAATCCAGGCCAGCGAGTGCACAGGTCAGGCTTGAGTTCATTCTAAATTGCGGCAGATGAACTGGCAGAGCGGACCATATGCCAACATAATGCATGATGCCTACGCGGGCAAATTCATAGCCTGGATCCCACACAGGCAGTGAGCCCAGAGGAGGACTTTCTGGCCTACTTAACCACAAGAAGGAGACAGATGATGGCTGAGCCTTAAAATGCAGCACAGAGCATCTATGCCGATCCAAAGTGGAGCTGCACGTACAGTGCTGGATGCCTACGCAGGTTGACTGTGTATTTTGCGAGCCAACCACGGCAGCCAAGCTGCGCCCAGCTGTGTCCCACCAACAGTATTGTATATTTGTGTGACCAGCAGTTTGAGATGCTGGTCAGGGTAGGTTGTGATATCAAGCACCAACGACAGCCATCGTTCAGTTCTGCAACACTGAGGTTTCAAAACGAGCGACGACACCAAACATCATAACAAGGTAATAGCACGAAAGAGATTTTCGCAGGAATCCGCAGCTGCCACCAGTAGGTAGAGATGATGTGCTCAAGGCGAGCACACTTTATCAAAGGAGAATGATTCACGCCAGCCATTAATTCCAATTTTCCTCTCTGATGCTGGGCTATGAATAACCGGCCACCTGTTGGAATGATATAATGTTAGCGGAGAGATGTGGATGCAGACCAGAGTCATGAGACCGAAAGACTCAAATCCCATCATCTCCAAAGATCTGGATTAGTAGTGCATTAGGGATGTAAATAGCAGCTGTTACTTTGAATAACATTTGACCGCATTGCAGAGACTAAAATCCTGCTTATTTAATCAAAGATGTAATGGTTCCTCCCCCCCCCCCCCAATTTGGGGGGTCAATTTAAACCCCCAAATCCCTCTCATAACACTAAACTCTAAACCTATACCATCACTTCTTAAAACACGCACGTTGTTAGAGAAGGAGACAGGGCGAGGAGAGTAACAGAGTGCCCAACAGAGAATTGTACTGTATGGAGATCTCTTGCTTGTGGGTAGCTTGACCACATATTGACAACCCACTGCACAGTGACTCCGTCAGTCAGTCGAGTCTGAGGTGTGAGTCATCAGCAGTAATGGTTTGGCACTGCGATCAGAGAAGCCCATCAACTCCTACATACAGTTATTACACACGAGCTACAACTACCCGAACAAACCTGAACACAACTTCGGATTATCCTAGAGGCAATTCAATCACAACCTTATAACAGAAACGCCAGGGAAAACCCAAGGGATGGAATTGAACGATTTGACCGCCCACACAAATCGATATTTCACGTACGCGGAAAATCTATGGCAACAGTTTATGTATTCGAAAAGAGCGTTCAAAAGGTCAGCACTGTGTCCCTGAATTCATTTAGAGACGCGCTCAAGATTCACCAGGTTGCTGTAGAAGTGGACAAGATAAGGCAGCAGTGAAATCCAGGGATAGGAAAGCCACTAATCAACTAACAGCCGGGTTAGTTGCGACGAGTACACTTAGCTCCAGTCTTTTAATGAAGCAAATGAGTGATTTTTTAAAAATCTTTTTAAAGAGGAGCCAAAGCCTCCTTTGGTGTGGTCATTGAGAGGTCAGGATTCTACCTTCCTGCATTCAGTCATCTCATTCTGACTTCTGAGGAGCCTTTTCCAACCTGTTATCACGTCTTCGAGACGTCTCAAATGTCTTCACAGAATGTACTGTAAAGTGAATTGACTGTGTATTTTGTGGGCGCATCGCGGCAGCCAATTGCGCACATCAATGTCCCACAAATGGTCGTGGATTGATCGACCAAATTAGTATTATTTGATGAGAGGTGACACACAGAGCAATAGAAACAGACAGAAGTAGAGCAAGACATACATAAGACCGAGAGAGGGAGAGAGATTGTGAGGCAGAGAGAGGGTGGACTCACTCAGGCAAAATAGGTCTGTTGCGTTAATATGCCGTACAAGTGGTTACCTGTTATTGCTCTTGTGAACATCATAACAAAAGGATTTCTCCCGCTCCCTACCCTGCTCGGCCCCCATTAAACCATCGGAAAACAGAATGACATATGAATGGAAATGCTAATTGTACAGAGCCCTTGATCCCAGACAGTCCTGGATGATAGGACTCGGACTATGTTTATAACAATATATTCTACTGAGGCTTGCTGTTTGTCCAACGCTGTCGTTTTAAGGGTAATTATACTCACTCCTGCGTAGCGCAAGAGGCAAGCAATCATCCTGACACCAACCCCGGTGTGTCTTGACACGCATTTCTGTATTTACATGTTAACGTGTGGATGGGATGTATTGGAATTGGAGACAACTTGGGCAAGGATTTGCATTACTTAGATATAATACTAGCATTCAGGAGACAATGATGAACCCTATTATAAGATATTGTTACACACTCACACACAGGATAATGTAACCATGTTGAACGACTTGCCCAATTTTATAACTTTCAAATCAAATATTTGCCAAATAATTTGTCAGGCAGGCCGGCCGGCTCCCTTTCAATTGACAACTCTTTCAGGTTTAATGTTTTGATGGGCGACTGCAAAAGTGCAAAAAAACACGAAAAAGTTATTAATTGCCAATCGTATTCAAGTCAGCTGCCGGAGACACTGCCTGAACATATCACACTGATATTAACAGGTTCATATCAGTAGCAAATTGGAAGTAGGTTACAAGAAACCAGAGTCCCCTGTGGATTTAAATAAGATCTTTTTCTGACATCCGCATGTCTCTTCTCTTACCCTAGGCTTTTTGCCTTTTGTTTGATACACGCTGAGGTTTATTCTTAACCATTTCACACCAAAACACAAGCAATTCTCGTCTCTGTGTTGAAACATGTTGTAAGATTATGTGTTTATATGCATGTGTGTGTGGGGGGGGGAGGAGGAGGAGATGGAGGTGGGGAGAGGGTAGCTAACAACTTTCAGAACTCTTTTTTGCTTTCAAATCCCCTCCTAAAAACCTACTTCACACACTGACCTTTTGGTCAACACACTGTATGGAAAAAAAAACTTTGCAGTTGATAAAGCGCCGTTCACGTTGAGAGGATGCCTCAAAGCGCTTCACACAATTTACTTCAAAGTGTAGTGACTTGTGTTTTTTTTACACATCATCTTCAGACCCCTGCCTCCAACGTTCCCAGATTGCTCGCTGATCTAAACACCATCTCGGTAAAAGCCATTTATTTGAGGGGTTATACTGAAGGGTGCGATTCAAGTGAAGTTGTTGTTGGCATCCTTGGATGTTCCTAATACAATGCACCGAAACATAAGAAAAAAGGAAGAGGCCATTCAGCCCATGCCGCCTGTTCCACGGGCTGCTCACTTGTATAAAGCATTAAAATCTTACCTCCACCCTCCTTGATCCTACAATTAAAATTCCCTTTCAGTAACAATACAGAAATAGTTGTTGGCTACAGTCCTAATACATGTGGAAATCAAGCACACATGTCTGATTAGCATCGGTCCCCACCTCCCCCTCACTCCCTTCCAGCTGAAATGAAAAGCTGTCAGAAACGTCAGAAGCAGCAGAACAGGAGCGAATTTGATATCCTGTTAAATATTGACTGGTTTTGCTTTTATTAAATTGACTTTAGGAGTAAAGTGGAATTGCAAACAAGCTCTTAACTTGGCAAACCAAATTCAGAACCACAGAAGTCTGGTTGAAAGCGGACAGAGACTGGCAAGTACTGCTGTATATAGTGGTTCTTGGCTTTTGGCCTGTGGAACCGTGGTTTCAATTGATACCCGAATTGACGTTCTCTCTCCACACAAGGCAAGGCCGAGAGAGCTTGGCTCAACCTAGTTCCTATTGAATGAGAGCACGCCACAATGAAAAGCACGGCCAAATTCTAACACTGATTGCCGGTCTCATGCTGGGTTTCTCAATGCTGGCAAAGAAGGCAGTCCTGTCTTTGTATTACGAACTGGATAACGTTTGTGCCAGTTCGTCATTTTACGCTCGCGAAAATTCAGCAAGCAGTTGGAATTTCCACCCCAGATTTTAACCCAACCCTTTGCCTCCGAAGGTAAGCTCCCCCTAAGGAGGCCACAGCAACTGACGGTAAGGGATAAATGGTGTGTTTCCTCCTGTCACCAGGGGGTGAAGTCAATGGTTAGCCTGCATCAACAGGACAGAGAGAGGCAAAGAGGAGATAAGGCTGCATTGCGGGGTGGAGAGGGGCTGATTCCTTAGTAATAATCCTTGCATTTGATATCGCGCCTTGTCACATTGTCCAGACATTTCAAAGCTCCTCAAAGGCAAACGTGGAAGCCAATTTGCGCACAGCAATGTCTCACAAACAGCCTCGAAAGTGAACGGATGAGTTTATTTGGGGGATTAAAGTGTGCAGTAAACCTCGAGCCCTGTGAGTGGTTGTTATTGACGGATGACGACATGTTAAGCTTGAACAGCAATAAACTAGATACAGCAAGCAGTTGTGTGCAGAGTACATTAAATATGTCAAGTGGAGGTGTGTGATGAATTGGAATTGTGCAATGGCTTCAGCTAGATAAAGAGAGAGAAAGAGAGAGAGAGAGAGAGAGAAAGAGAAAAAGGCATTAGTAAAAGAAGGTAGAACATTGGCAAGAACTGTCAAACCAATCTATCGGCCAAAGCAACTAACTAGCGTTTCTCAAAGACACTGTTGTGCCTCCAGCTTTTAAAATAAAACCCATTTACTGTGTTGGAGCTGAGTGCTGAGTTCCCTGGTATCAAGGGGAGGCTAAATTATCCCAGGACTTTCCATGGTTAGGGAGGGAGAAGCCAGCCAGAGTTCCTGCTCCTGGTCCTGGCTCAGTTTTAGCGCTATATACTGGAAGTGGGTGGGAGTGCCGGGTGAGTAGAGGTCAGGCTCAGTCGGGATGGCTACTCAGGAGTTGAGTGAAACTATACCTCGGCAATGAAGAGGCTAATCCCTAAAGGCACAGGTGCTGGTGGAGAGACAAATAGAAAAAAATCTTTTCTAAAAACTTACCCCCAAAAAATTGCTTTGGTGTCACGGCAATCTTCGGGATAAAAAAAAGGGCGTCAAAAGTCTGGCTCAAAGAAAGAACAAGAGAGAAAGAGAGAGATGTATATACACACACACACACCAAAAGCCCGGAGGATCTCTTTCACACTTGGAATAAGAGAATGTTGTTTTGGAGGCAATGAGTCAGAACCAGGACGAATAGATTGCATTGAATAGCCAGAGGCCCAATGAAAAAAATATGCTCCGCAACACTGCAGTTTACAAGCACCGTCCATCTGTCCATCTCCCTTCCTTCATCGCCCCCTTCTCTCTCACTCCTCTATGGATATGATGGATACTTTGAGCTCTTTACTATCCCTCTCAGGTACCTTTTGTTCCATTTTCAGATTCATTTTCTTTGGCTCAAGATCGACAAACAGATTTTTTTTGGCAAGAGGAACCTCAATTGGCGTTCATTCATGAGAACACAAAAGATCCTGTTAATCTCCCAAAATACACTTCAGGGAGCAAAATTGCCTTGATAAACCCACAAGAGCCACCTTTAAAGAGGGGGGTTGCCTTTGAGATAACGGTTCCCTCTTCAGCAAGGGAAGTAATCTCAGAGCACCTTGCCAAAGTTGCTGCATTTCACACCCTAAATGGGTGATGAACATATTTACAGGGAGTTGGTGACTCGAGGGCATCAATTTAAAATGGATTAGCAAAGGGGGAAGATTAGGAGGATTTGTTGAACACAGAAAGGGTTGCGAGTATGAGGAGTGTCCTGCCATGTGCAAAATTCATATTAATAATAATCCTTGCATTTGATATCATGCCTTTTCAAGTTGTTGAGACTTCTCAAAGCGCTTCGCAATGTACACTGTAAATTGGAATGACTGTGTATTTTGGGGGAGTACATGTTGGCTTTCAAAAGTGAACTGGATATCCAAAGAGGAATGATTTACAGAGGTATGGGGGGGTGGGTGGGGGGGGGGGGGGGGGGGGGGGAGGAGGGAGGGGTGGAAGAAGGTAAATGGGACTGAAATGATCGCTCTTTCAAAGGGCCAGTACGGACACAATGGGCCAAATGGCCTTCCTCTCTAATAATAATCCTTGCATTTGATATAGCGCCTTATCACATAGTTGAGACGTCTCAAAACGCTTCCCACAGAATATGCTGTAAAGTGGATTGACTGTGTATTTTGTGGGAGAAACTTTGGGAAATATTGTTCGGGGTCAGGCGTGGTGGGTGGGTGGGGGTGGGGGGGAGAGGTTGAATGAAAACACATCTTGTGGAATGTAGAAGGAGATTGCTTTCAGAACTAATTTACGAGCTTGTGCACAGATCTTCCTTTTCTGTCACACCTGCTCAGTGCATTTCCTGGTGGCCAGCCGGCTAGACAATGCTGATGCGTGCAAAGTATATATAGAGCAGACATCAGACACTCTCAGTTCTTAGCAATGTCCACCTGCTTAAAAGGAGTCATTGTCATGATTCATCCTGGCCACAAATTCCACTCCCCAAATATTTTCCACTTACAGTGCTTTTTTCTATTCTCTGAAGCTTTTTCTCTCTCTCTCTCGCAGCAAAATATTTGCTCTTCGAGTCAGAGGATACCTTATGATGTGCAATCCTTCAGATGTCAAGAGCGCATCTCACAGCATCGTCACTTTGGTGCAGTTCACCAGCAATTAGAAGCTCTTTCTAACAGTGAAAAAAAATCAGTGGTGTGCTTAAACACAAGCCAACACTCCAAATATTGCTCCAGCCCCATCGTGGTACTTACTGGTTATTAATATTTGACTGTACAGGCACAGTCTGGCTGTAATTCATCTCCGCCCTGTGAACAGGGACAGTACAGCAAAGCTTGCTTCAAGTAATGAGCTATCTGGCACCTCAGGGCTTTTTGCATTACATTATTCATTTAAACCTCACAGAGCACACACGCTGGCTTGGGTATTTGTATACGACGCTTGCACAGTGCTGATGTGAGATGGGGGGAATCTTGGCACTCAGCTCCCATTAACCTTGCAAGCCAACGCCTCAAGACACTGGTGGGAAACTTTTTTCCCTTATTCAATTAGTGTCATGTGGAATCTGTACAAGCATCGCTATACTGTCCTGATTGACAAGTGGGATGAACAATAGCCAGACTGTGCTCTACACTCAAATAGTAATCAAGTAAACCATCAATGTCCACTGAGTCAGGCAGACAGGACAGCGACAACAACAACTTGCATTTACACAGCGCTCCCTCGCACAGGGTAGTGTCCCAGAGCGCTTGTCAGTACCGAGCCGGGGGGAAGTGACCACAGGCATGCTTGAAGAAGGTCTTCGGGCACGACCTGAAGATGGGGAAGGAAGGGGCAAGGCGGAGGAATACGGCATTGGGTTCAAATCTCATTTGAAGGAGGAATAATAATAATAATAATCCTTGCATTTGATATGCAGCGCTCCCTCAGCAGTACGCAGGAGAGACAACGTTTTCTAATGTAACAATCTTCTCCTTGTGCGCTGTATAATTGGTTAGAGAGGCAGAGCTTAAGTATCTTCCACCTTGAAGGAAAAAAATGTTTTCCCTGAACTGAGCCGAGTGAATGCAGTACTTTGCTTTTTCTTTTGATTAATATCAATATTAGTGTGAGCTTTGCTATACATGGGAGGTGGTGTAACAGATGTCGGTGGCTGATTTTTCTGACATTTCAGATTGAGGATTACACGGTGTCATTATTCGATCATCTGGTTCTTTCCAGGGCAATGCAGTAAACAGCCGCCAGTCTATATGGCAGGACACTGTTCGGTCCTGTAGAAAATACCAGTCAAACGAGGTAAGGCTAAGGATCAATCAGTCTTTGCCAGACAAATGCCCTCACTGCCCCTTTTCCTCTCCGTCGCACGTCAAAGATCAACAGGGAGGGAATTTGCAACCCCCAAGTGATTTCATATCAAGGATTAGGACGAAACCCCACACCACAGGCTCAGGCAGATTGTAATTACACGCCCTGTTATCAACTGCTTCCCAGAGCAAAAGCCTTGAAAGATTATCCCCTAACGACCATCCCACTAAGTCACACTGGCCAGAAGATTGCAAGTCCAATTCCACTTCTTTGTTGAGTTAGTTGATCTTGACTCGACTGGGGCAGCACTTGGAGTGTTACACCCTGAGCTAGGAAACGGAAAGGATCCTCGATTAATATTTCATGACCCTTGGCGTGTGTGTTTCTGGATTGGCCTTTCCCAGGAGCCCATCCTTATTTTGCCCACCAAAATATAGTCAATTCACTTTGCAGTATATTCTGTGAAGCGCTTTGAGACGTCTCGAAGACGTGATAAGGCGCTGTATCAAATGCAAGGATTATTATTCTTAATAATTTCCACACCTGGTGGCTATTTTTGCAACCTCAAGTGGCTGTGTTGTGTGATACCCTGTGCCATGGAGTGCTAAAGTAGAGAGCTCCAATAGCACAGACACGATGAGGTAGAGAGAGAGAGAGAGCAAGGAATGGGATTAGAGTAAAAATTTTACTGAACCTAGTAAAAAAAAATTTAAAACATTTTTACCCCTGAGATTTTTCATCCTTATCAAAGTACTTCATGCCCGTAGATCAAATCAAGCAAACCATCAATGTTAAATACCCCCAAAATACCGCTGTGGCCTGCAATTTTCTAGAAGGACAGATTGCTGGCGTCAAAATTTCCCATCGGGGTCCACAGCTGCGAGGAATTGGGAAATTTCATGAAAATTGCAGAACTCTGCGTTCCTAACATTAAATAACCAATTTCACCCTCGGTTGTTGCACCAGCACAAAAAGGAGCATTGTATTATTTATTGCATCGTAACATATTAAATATGAAAATCAGAACATTAAAAATGATTGGACTGCTACCACGGTGCAGGTGGGCAAGATCGCTATTGCTGAAACAAAATGGTTTGATTAAAACCATAGCAAGTTTAGTAAAGTGTGGAACGTCCTATAAAATGTATATTAATGTCAACCACAACAATAACCTGCATTTATGTAGCACCCTTTGCTCGGGGTAGCGTCTCGGAGCTCTTAGCCTAACCACCTCACTCACACACCCACACACACACAGAGCCACGTTTGATATCACACGTTGTCAAAACGTCTCAAAGTGTTTCCCAGGATTTACTGTAAAGTGCAGTGACTGTGTATTGTGGAAGTGAACGCAAAAGCCAAATACGCACACAGCAACATCCCTCAAACAGCCGTGAAATGAATTACTAGAATTGTTGACCAGGACACCGGGAGAGAAACTTATTTCTTTTTTTCAAATAGCGCCAGGGGATCTTTATTATTATTATTATTATTATTATCTTTAACGTCCACCTGAACATTCAAACGGGCCCTGAATTTAATGTCTTACTTGAGGAACAACACCTCTGACAATGCAGTGCTCCCTCAGAATTGAATTGGAGGGTCAGCCTAGACGGTGAGCTCAATGTCCTCGTCATAGGAGCTCGAACCCACAATCTTCTCTGACTCAGAGATGAGAGTGGCTCCGACTGAGCCAGGCTGACACCTTGCAGGTGAGCTGATGCACAGCTTAATGTTCGCCTCTGCGAGAAAAAGACATTTCAGTCCCCCGCATGCAAACGTTCACTGTCAATTCCGATCGCACAGCCTCGCTAGCCTTTGGACAAGCTTCCCTCACAAATTCAGGCTGAGACAAACGTGAAACTTTTCCGAATGAGTCGCTTTATTTAATCAACCTGTCACCGGGCGTGGAGATTTTCACACGCGACTGAAAGTGACAGCTCAAACCAACAGAAAGGAGATTTTGTGTTTTCCATTAAAAAAAACCTTTACAAACCCCGTTTAAACACACATTCTGAAATGTACTATCAGGTCGCTGAGGAGTGGACATTTTCAAAATTAACGATCAACTGTTAAAAATAACATGGGACTCCATCCATCTTGCATTAATGATCATATTTGAAACAGCGCCTTTCACGTCGGGAGGATGTCCCAAAGCGCTTCAAAGGACTCACCATAAAGTGAGGTGACTGTGTGTTTTGTGGGGCAGCGTCAGAAACGGAAGACAACAGCGACAACAACTTGCTTTTATATAGCCTCCCTCAGGCTGGGTAGTGTCCCAGAGCGCATGAAATGAAAATATCACAATGGGGAGGAAGGGAAGCAACTTACTTTGTCTCTGACCTGGAAGTGCTCAGTAATGATGAAAATGGCCTGAAATGATCTATCTCTCAGCCTTAAACCCCACTCCCATTTCCCCACCGTTTTTCCCCGGTATAAACTCCCCACTTCTACAAGAAGCAAGCAAGAGTAACGCACCATTTGATATTCACTTGGGATGGGAAATAGCTCTCGTTGCCAGTTCCAAAGAAAGTATAAAACCTCAGGCATTATTAACAAGAAAAAAAGTTAATAGCTTAGTAATATCATTGGGGTAAAAACCAGTGAGGCTAATTAAAAAAAGACATTAAATGGGGAGAGAGCTTTTGTTATAGCTGAGTCTCATTAGCAAACTTTTCATTATAACTGAACTGTAGCGTTGTACCTGATTTATTGGTGAATAACAGGGAAGCCGGGAACAACTTTGCAGAATTCCAGCAGTGACTGAGCCCCCAAACTGAGCTGATTCCATTAATCGTCACCACCTGCCAAGTCAGCTTTCAACCACCCAGCTAATGGGTCATTAATTCCAGCAGGTTTAACCCTTAGGCTGCTGACAGCTCTGTGCCACTCAGATCTCAGTAGATCAACTGATGCTGTGATCTTGACTGAAGTATGACGAAGACATCTGTATAGCTGCTGAACATCAGACCAGCCTTGTTTGGAGACATTATTAATCCTGGGCTGTTGTAATGCTTTGGGTTTGCTGTTGCTGCTCCTCCCTATCTCTGCGATCTATCAAAATCTTACCAACCTCCCCGCTCCCTCCATTTCGGTGGGCACTGGCTTGCCACACGTCCCCCACCCTCTCCAGTCCACTATCAGCCCTCTATAACTCCATCCCAGAATCCCAACCGTGCCACCTTCATGACCCGTCTCCAGACCTTCCTCTTTGACTGTGACTTTGGTTATTCTCCCGCCACCAACCCTCCCTGCCCTCCACCCCTCGTCATTCAAACCCTCAGCTCGGGTGCAAATCCTTGACCGCGTGGTGCCTTGAGACGTTCTCCTGATGTGAAGGGCACCGTGTAAAGTAACTTTGCTGATCTTGTTGTTCAAGAATTCTGAAATTCCTTTCGAACCAGTCTTAATCGGGAGCTGGTTTTCCAATTTTTTTGGAAGCCGGTGAAGCCACAAGCTTCTGACTCAGAGGCGAGAGCACTAGCCCTGAGCCGGGCTGACACACAATAATGGTTGCTGTATGTTCTCTGCCATTATTATTCCTCCTCATTGCGCCTGTCTTTCAATTCAGACTCTCTTTGAAGCCTGGACATTTTATTCAGCCGCCAAGCATTTCCAAACCATCTTTCTCATTTGATCTTGCAATTTTCCATTTCATGCCTTTTCTCCAATTTCAGCGGTGTACTCTTGCACACAACATCCGTGGACCGTCATATCACTGGGGACTGGCTATCAAACTGCTCCTTTTCCTGCTGTAAACAGTTACAGTCCATTTCCTTTCGTTCCAGAAATAGTACCGGGGTGTGTAAAGCACACATTTTGATTAAAAATCCAATCCCCATTGGCAGAGTCTTTGGTTACCTTCTTACCCACGAAATATACCCAGTCACACCACTGTTCATTGTAATCTGTGAAGCAATTGGAGATGTCTCAGCGAGGTGACAAGGCGCGATATCAAATGCGGGGATTACAATTAATATTTCTTTGGCAAATCGCGGCGGGTGTCAAAAGTGAGACTTGCGAATGCTGGAAACTCGCACCGAGTCGGTAATAATAGAAACAGCAGCAACAACTTACATTTGTATAGCGCCTTTCCCATCGGGGGTGGGGGGGAACATCCCAAGGATGGTCAGGGATCTAGAGCCAAGCTGGGGTTTGGGATCAGGAAGGGCAGGGATAACACTGAGTTCAGTGTCTTTGGCTATGATAGAGTAACGTTGTCCTGGGCACTAACCATGTGGTTCAAGCTGTAAAATCTGTGACAATTGGTGTCCAATTATGGGTGTATTTTAAGCTGTGACATGAACTCGGTGTGATCACATGCCTGTCAGCACTCACCCGAGTTATTTTCTTTAATAAGTTCTGTTTCTTGTTTTCCTTCCTCCCACTTCCCCGCCCCACATCCTGAAATAAATTGTTGCTGTCAAAGTATTAATAATAATTGCATTTGAAAAGTCTCAAAGCGCATTCACGGGATTTTACTGTAAGGTGTAAAGACCGTGTATGTGTAGTGGAATGCAGCAGGAGATTTGCGCCCAGCAATTAAATGAAAATCAAATGAAACTCTTTAATTGAAAGCATATTTAACAGTTCCTCCAACAATGACAGGTCTCCATTAAAATCCACGTTCATATCAAATCTATTCTCCACAGAAAGCCGTTGCATTAATTTTTCAAAACTATATTTGAGCTGAGCTTATTTCATGCTGTGTTGAGTGCGTGCGTTGAAGCCCCACATTGGGATTTGAGCTCACACGCTCTCCGGTAGAGTCAAGTAAGTTGCTGCATTAGTCCTATGGATGAGAGTAGTTAAGTCAAAGTTCCATCAGTTTGTTCAGGTGGACGTTAAAGATCCCACGGCGCATTTCAAAAAGGAAAAGAGAATTTCTCTCGATGTCCAGGGGCTGAACCCTCTGGATTAATAAATCGTCCTCCTTATCGCTGTGCACAAAACTGGGTACCACGTTTGCCACGGAAACACGTGGCTACACTTGACAGTAATTGCCAGCGAGGCGCTATTCAATATTTCGTGAAATATTCCGTGTTAAACGCAAGGGTTATTACTCATTCATCCACAAGAGGGTGGATGACACACGTCTGTCTAACCTCACATGGGTCTGCGTGCATTCCACCTCACGCCAAACACCCTGGTGCGGGTTTAAAACATGCTTTGTGATCATAAATTGGGCAATTTAGTTGGACAATTACTTCCCTATAATTTATAATGCTGCTTTTCAGTCATTTCAAGAATGCCGGCCTGAACACAAGTGAGTTTGTTAACAGAGGCAGCCTCTGGCATCCCTTTTCTGCAATAAACTAAAAAGCATTTTGAATATTGAAATGTATTCACAGAGCATGCTATAAATTGAATGGTCCATGGAAGGGGACGTACAGTCTGTCTTTTGAGCTCTAGTGTTGCGTTCCGAGACTCTGGATCCAGAACCAACGAAGCTGATAGGGCGAAATCACTCCATTATTTCGCTTTTCAGAGGGGATTTCTCTGTGAAATTACACTCGACTAGTTTCAATCAATTCCCATTAGGAGGTGCAAATCCACAGAACAGAACTGCCTGTACACTTGTAAGCGGTAATGAAGAAACAATCGAGCTGGTTATTTGTGGGTGAGCTGATATATTTTAATTTGGGGTAAATTTCAACATCAAAAACAGTAGCAAAAATATTTTGGGGGCAGCAACAAGCAAAAAAGCCTCCCCTCTCGCATATTCATATTTTATTTGTGTGCAGAGATATTTTCTTTCCAGCGAAATGATTCCGAGATTTGAATGAAAAGCACGCTGGAAGCAAGAAAACCTTCCTCACCACACATAGCTCAATGAGCTATTGGCATTATGCTTTTCATATGGTTTTGAGCCTAGTGGCTGAGTCGCAGATACAACAACAACAACTTGCATTTATATAACACCCCTCCCACAGGGTCGCGTCACAGAGCGCTTGCTACAGGCTCGCTCTCAGGTGACGGCTGACCAGAAAAAGCCGTGATACCATCGCAATGTCGAATAAGTTTTAAAGAAAGGAACAAAGCTATTTTTTCCAGAGAAGACGGTAATTATCAGATCTTTCTTGGTCACCTTTTTGGTCTCTTTCTTCTGCTGTTGTTGAGATAGAAGATGCCACTTGGAAAACAATAGGCAACACGGAATTGTCCTTTGCTCTGCGGGAAGGTGTAGTGTTCTCTGTCTGGGCCTTTGCGGAGTTTGTTTGCGTCTCAGTAGCCGGCCGGGTAACCACCTTTGCGGGAATCCGACTTGGCAACCCACTTGCCGTCTTTCTTCATGACAACCTGGACCGTGGAGCTATAGGTGTAATTGGTTAGCTCATGATTTCTCTGGAGTAACCCATCCCGGATAACCTTGTGCGGGAAAAAAAAAGACAAAAAAGAGACAGAGGATTAGAAAGCGTGAAAGAGAATATTTCTTTTACATGTGGATTTCAACTCAAACGTGAAATTCAACCAGGTGCACTTTCACACCGGCGGTTTCAAGAGGGAAGTAGCCTGGTATTATAACAATAATCATCCTTGCATTTGATATGGCGCCTTCTCACATCGATGAGACGTCTCAAAGAGCTTCACAGAATATATTGCAAAGTAAATTGACTGTATATTTTGTGGGTGAAACGTGGCAGCCAATTGTCCATAGCAGTGACCCACAAACAACCGTGGACTGAGTGACTAAATTATTATTATTATTTTTGGTGGGGTGGGGGGAGGGATCGAAGGGATTATTACACCCAGAAAGCGATTTGCCAATCGACTGACACCTGGGTTCCGACTTACTGCTAGGTAAGCAGAGATGTATGGAGTAAGGAAACCTGCCTAAGATTTTGTCCTGCCTGAGAATCGAACCCGGGTCCTCTCGCTTGCGAGGCGAGTGCTCTAACTAATGCAGGACTCCGCAATACGTGTATGTGAAGGAAGAGGTGTGGGGATAAGGCAGAGCTGTGAGATTGAACGGACAGCTTGCTTTGCGAACCACTGTAGACTTGATGGGCTGAATGACCTCCTTCTGTAAATCAAATATCAGACATTTAACAAAAGCTCAGCAACTCAATTATCAAAGCAAATACAAATTGTTACTATTCTAACTAATATCCACTTAACTTTGGATGTGAAACAAACCTGATCGATTTTCGCCTCCAGTTCTGCCTTGTTCGACACTAAGTGGTGATGAACTCTTGGCTTCTCCACGGCCTCCATAAGATTATCACCAAACCAAAATGCGTTCATTATCACCTAATGAAGAGTAAAACCATTGTTCGTTTAATTAGCACAGTCTTCCAATTTTTGTCTTAATTTTAACGTCTCCCTGTGCAGATGAACGTAAAAGATCCCACGGCACTATTCGAAAAGAGAAGGTTCTTTTTTTCCCTCCCAAGTTCCCGCTAGCAATTGCTCCCCGAGCCCACCCCCCAACATACAAAATTCATCGTTAACACTTCATAGCTGTTTCCGGGAACATCGTTGTGCACAAATTGGCTGCTGTGTTCACTTACGGACCACACAGTCATGACCTGATTATAGTATATCCTGAAGCCTTCTCGATGTGAAAGGTGCTGTATCGAATGCAAGGATTATTATTCATAGAATCTCATAGAATCTCACAGCGCAGAAGGAGGCCATTCGGCCCATCCTGCCTGCGCCAGCTCTTTGAAAGACCCCACTCTCCCGTTCTTACCCCATCGCCCTGCAATTTTTTGCTTTTTAAGTACTTATCTAATTCTCCTTTGAATCAAATTAATTATTGAATCGGTTTCCACCACCCTTTAAGGCAGTGCATTCCAGACTCCAACAATTCTCTGTGTAATTATTGTTGGACGTCAGTATTATTTAACTCCAGCAACTCAAGAAGGAGCAATCTCTTCTCTCTCCCCTAGACCAGCTCAGTTCGTTGTTCCTCAGCCTTTTTGCCTGTGCTTTACGAGCAATCAATAATTACCAAAGCAGTTGCTGTGATGATCTTCCTGCCTCCAGATGCCCCGATCACCATTTTCACCTCTTTATTTTCGTCAATTATAATGGAAGGACACATCGACGACAACGGTCTCTTTCCTTGTTGAAGAGAAGAGAAGAGAAGAGAAGAGAAGAGAAGAGAAGAGTTACTGGCAAGTTGCTCACGATCCACGCGATTCATTTCAATCTGCAAACGGGTGGACAACACAATACAGCGACGCAAAACAAATTGACATTTACACAGCGCCTTTCACATCGGGAGGACGTCCCAAGGCGCTTGACAGCTCTGGCTTGGCGCACGAGTTGGGGATGGGGAGCTGGGTGGTGGGGTGGGGAGGGGAAAGATGACCAGAGACACGGTCAAAGAGGAAGATTTTGAGAGGAGGGGAGGAGGGAGGGAGCAAAATGATGATTCGCGTGAACTGCTGGGCTGCCAAGTGTAGAGGTGGCATCCATTGATTTTAAGCGAATGCGATTTGTCGCCAAAGCTTCGCGCCATCCTTAATTGTGTTTCTCTCTGAATCGATCTTTCCGAGAAAAGTAGTAAAATGCACCAAACCTGGTTGAACGATATTTTGTGTCTTTCCACTGCCATCCAGCACAGAGAAATCAGCCATCTGATTGTTGAATATTATTCCGCTTACTCGAGACCGGATGTTTGATCCAAAACTGCAAACACAGAATCGGAAATCAGAAATCACATTGTATGATTTGCCACCGACTCATTTCGCCCGGTGTTTAGAGGGAGACACCAACAAACTGGGCTCTTGAGTCTTCAAAAGAGATGACACCGAAGGGATCTTAAAGAGGTGGAAAGATTTGAAATGGGATTGAGGAAGTCAATCAAGAACAATATTCTCGGATGCCATTTTAAATGTTCCGACTGTGTACTTTGCTTGGGAATGAAGGCAGCCATTGAAACACTGCTCAGCCAGTTTATCAGGTCACGGGAGATCTTTTAGACCTCATTTGCTGTCTTTTGTCGGTATAGGTTAACAACAACAACTTGTATTTATAAAGCGTCCTTCACGCAAGGTGGCATCACAGAGGGCTTACCACCATTGCCTCTCAATATAATAATAATCCTTGCATTCAATATAGCACCTCATCACGTCGTTGAGACGTCTCAAAGCGCTTCGCAGAATATATTGCAGAGTGGATTGATGTGTATTTTGTGGGTGAAACGCGGGAGCCAATTGTGCACAGCAGCGTCCCACAAACAATCGTGGATTGAGCGACCAAATTAATACTATTTTTGGGTGGGGGGGAACGGAGGGAACATTACCCCCAAAATATCTATCTAGCACCCATTTGAAACCTCCTACTCAATTCGGCCTCGAAAACCTCCAGGGGCGGAGCGCCCCAGCACGCTAACAACTGTCCAGTGAAGAAATGCTCTTACTATTTGTTGATGCTACTACTGACAGATACGGCACTGCCATCCTCTGCCACCACGGAGAGGTGGGTGGTCCCGTGGGTGTTGGGCACGGTGACAGGCAATCCGTAATAATCCTCATCGTGGGTGGTGTCATCGGTGATTCTGTCCTTGATGGCCCCAGCGAACAAATCGGAGTTCAGCTGTTCGACAACCTGGTAACGACAAATCCAAAAGGTTTCCGATTAAAACAGATGGAAAGACGTAGAGGTCTTCACCACAGGTTACAATATCACATCCGAGGCTGGAAACTTCATCTGGATTTTGGTCCGCCTGACACGTGTTAAACCCATCTCCCTGCTTAAGGGTACGCAAATGTTAGGGTTTCCGCTTACACGTGGAGATTTCTCTGTGTCTGGAATGGAAGGCACACACTCTCCTTGGGAATAGTTCCCGAGATTATTAGGCGCATTACTGGTGAGAGCAGAGGCTATGGGAGGAGCAACAGAGTTTGAGTTGGCGAGTTAACTGCTGGAGCTAAAAAGCTAAAAAGCCATCAGAAATTGCCTTGGCAAAAATGTCTGTGGATTGAATTGAAGAGTTTGTACTCTCGTGAAGACCATAAAGCAGAATGATCGTACAGGCTAAAGGCCAGATGAAATGTTGGGGCTTACGCACTTTGAAAAGCCCACAATTATCACCTTCATAAAGAGGGTAAGAGAATAAATGGGGCACGTGTTACACAGCTCGAACCAATAAAATGAATAACAAAATGTTGGCTCAGTGAAGGGGATAATGATGATTCGAGGGAAATCTGAGTGCACCAGCAAAGGTATTTCGGAAGTGATATAAATAGACATGAAAAGGAAAGAGGGGCATTCTGAACCGACCTTCCAAGCATCATCTTTTCATTTCGCAGCATGTTAAAGACTAAATTATTAAAACACTGTAACACATTGCTGCTCAAGAGGGAGAAGGGAAACCGAATGCTGTTGCTGTTCTTTTGGCATGAACCGTCAGCGTGAAAAAATGTTGGAACAAGTGTTCAAGAAATTGGAACAGGCAGTAAATTTTCCATCAACAATGCCAAACCAAGCTAGTTAATACCTCTTGACAAATGGCCAAGAGATGATAGTAATAATCCTCTATTTGGTATAGCGCTTCTAACATCTTGAACTGCTGCACACATTTCTTAACAGGCATTTTGTAGGCGAAACGCGGCCACCAATTTGCGCGCAGTCATGTCCCACAAGTGGATGACTGCATCATCTCATCTGGTAGACTGTTGGCCAAAGACATGGGGAGAAATTCTCTTCTCTTTTCCAAAATCCCCGCGGGATCTTTATCGTTCTCCTGAACAAGGCTAACGGGGTTTGGGTTGAACATCTCAATGGAAGGATGGATCATCTGACAAAATAGCGCTCCTCCTCTCTCAGCACTAGAGAACATCAGCCTGGATTACGTGAGCTCAAAGTCCCCGAGATAGGGTTTGAACCCAGACCCTTCTGACTCAGAGAGGAGGGTTCTGCATACTGAGCCAAGCTGACACATGATTTTAATTGCCTATTGCAATTCCCCCAGTGCTGCGTTTTCAGGAAAATTAATATTGCATCTGCCTATCCTTACGGTGTTTATCCACTCTAATAAAATATTTAGTATGAGGACCGAGGGAGGTGGTCTGTATTCAGGCTGTGAATAGAACAGTATTCGGTGTGAGAAAGCAAGCAGATCTCAGAAGCCAACAGCAATGCCATTCATGTCAGGAGGGTGTCCCAAGGCGCTGGACAGTCAAGGATTTGCAACTGAGGGGGAGAAAGCAGGGAGGATGGGAATAGGAGAGTGACTGAAGGTGCGGTCCAAGAGGAGAGCTTGAAGGTGGCACTTGAGGGGCAAGGCGAAGGGACTGTGGGATGGAGTTCCAAAGGGTGGGCAGAAAGGCTGAAGGCCTGACTGATGATGGTGGGACATGGAGCAGGCCAGAGCCCACCGAGAGAAGGAAGCAAAGAGTTGGTATGGAGTCAGCAAAGTCACAGAGTTAGGGATATGCAAGGCCAGCGAGGGTTTTGCAAGTGAGGTCGAGGAGTTTTAATTCTATCCTCTGAGGGATGGGGAGCCAGTGGGAGCTGGGCGAGGATGGGGGGGGGGGGGTGATAGGTTTACGGAGCTTGGTGCGGGAGAGAACGCGAGCTGCAGAGAACTGAATAATCCGCAGCTTGCAGAAGAAAGAGTTGAGAAGACCAACAAGCAGGGAGTTAGCATAATTGAGCTGTTTGCTTATTGAGTCAAATGCCATTATTGTATTCTCAATGACATAGTTACGTCGTCCATGTTGGTGAAATTGGGATCGCCTATCTTGCTCCACTCCATGAAAGCAAACTTGAAAGCTTCAATAATCCTATGGTAAGTCAAGCTCCTCTTCTCTGGGGTTGAAATACTCTCTCTGGAAAAGTTATAGGCTGAAATAGAGGATATGCATTACACGTTATCTTGTGAAATGGAACAGTCAACGTGGATCTAGATGAAAACATTAATAATAATAAAATAAAAAAATGAATAATAAAACATTTAACGTCTTTCATGTCAAGAGGACATCTTGAAGCTCTTCACTGAATTGCAATAAAGGGTAGCGACTGTTTATTTCGGTGGGGGAACCCGACAGCCAATTTGCACAGAGCAACATCCTGAGTGACAGGACCCTGTGAAGCGAGTGACTGATTTTATCGGGGGGTTTGTTGTCCAGGACACTGGAAGAAAGAGAGGAACTCCCTTCTCTTTTCTGATAGCGCCACGGGATCTCAGATTAAAGTTTTATCTGAAGGACGGCAGCTACAACCACGCAGCGCTTTCCCCCCCAAAAAAAGCTTTGGGGGGGAACTCCTCATCTGTGAGTTCTAAGTCCTGATGTGGGGCTTGAACCCACAGCCTTCTGACTCCGACATTCATTTTAAAGGTCTATACGATATTAAAACAAATTATCTCACGGTGACAAGTGGTAGAAGTTACCTTTTAGAATTCGGAGTATGAATCCGAGGACAGGCCCACTGGAAGGAATGTTGGAAGAATACATTGTGTATTTGCCAAAGGATTCCTTTATTGGTTGGTCTAATTTAGCCTTATAGTTTGCAAGATCCTTCAGCGTGATATTTCCACCTGAACCACAAAGAGACATAAATGCAGCCTCAAAATAATAAGCACTCCCATCACGAAGGCACCTGTTACTTAATGTTACCATACATTTAATGAAAGAATAAATTAGCAATAACAGTAATAATCCTTACAATTTGATACAGGGCCTTTCACGTCCGAAGGACATCTCAAAGCGCTTTGCAGGAATTATCATAAGATGTAGCGACTGTGTGTTTTGTAAGGTGAGCATTCTACAGTGTTCGCAAAGTCCTCTGACTTCCCCCTCCCCCGTTTTTCTTTCTTACAATGAATTTTCATTTTCCGTTGCAGATAAGTCGAGTGTAACAATGTCTGATATACCATTAACTCCCTTGTCTGTCACTCCACCCGTGTTACGAAAGATGTGTCACCCCCAAACGTGGCGACGGAGAATTATCTGGCATGAAAATGATGGCTCTCTCACACACACCACACACACACACACACCAAAGGACGTCTAAATACAGTTAAACAACGACTTGTATTTATGTAGCACCCTTCACGCAGGGTAGAGTCCTAGAATACTTCTAAACACTTGTACTAAATACAATTAAGTACTCCTAAACACCATTATCATCATTCTTCCACACGTTTCAGTTGTTTATCAGTGTGCTGTGTAAAAAAACACACATGAGGGCAGCAGGACTTGATGTAAACCCCTTGTAGAATCACCCCTGGATAATGCAGATGTTGCCAAATGCACGTACCTGCTTTTGACACATCGTCGACGATCTGTTGTGCGATGCTCCCGGTGTAAAAGGCCTCGGGGCCCTGCTCTGCTATAATTCGCAAGGTTTCGGCCAATTTCGGAAACTTTATTATGTCACTTGCCTTCAGGATTTGGCCGCTGGGATCGCAGTACGCTTCGCTGTGAGAAAGGAATCGGCGTCAAATCAACATTTAAAAGAGAGAGTCTGCTTCCCTTATGACCACAGGCCTGGGCGAAAGAAGACCAAGGTACATCCAGTTCGCCTTCCACCATCCTGGCAGTCGCACGACAGGTCGTGTCCCAAACTATATCCCCAGATATTATTTCCTAACACAAAACAATCCCATTTGTTCTTCAAGGAATCCATACTTTCTACTTCCACTGTCTTGCTCGGGAGCCTGTTCCACATGCTTACTAGTTGTTCACACAAGTAGGGTTTCTCCAGATTTGTTCTGAATTTACCCCAACGTTCAATCGCAGGCCTGTGAACCCAAGTTCAAGACAGAACCGTCTAAGTTTGCAGCAGAAGGAGGCAGAAAATTGTGGATGAAAAAGAAAATCTTAAAACCCGAAGACTTTGTTTTAAGAATTGCAGAAAAACGTCTTCCAAGTTTAGACTGGATTTAAGCTTTGCCCTCAATTCTGTGTGATCTTCAATATAAAGGGGAAAAAAAATGATCTCCCAGGCTAAGACGAGGTGGAATTTCAGGCTTCTAAGATCACAGAAGCACCGTGAAGTCAATTTCTTTTCAATAAAGTTCCAGCAGCTATTTTTATTACAAATTATCTTTTTTTCCCCGATCAGAACTATTCTGGTTTCCATTAACATTTTAGTGCTCTATTACTAGTTGCTCTTCAACCCACGCAATTTGGATTTGGTAGAAAATTTAAATTAACTTAATTTTAATTCAGTTTCGTGCCATCTCAGGGCTTGTTTCTTCCCTCACCTCCTGAGGGAGATCGGCATTTGCTTTCTCTCCTGTTATTGGCAGCGCAGTTTATAATAATAATAATAACAATCCTCGCATTTGATATAGCACTTTTCACGTCGGGAGGACGTCCCAAAACGCTTCATAGAACACACTGTAAAGTGAATTGACTGTATATTTGTGGGCGAACGCGGCAGCCAATTGCGCACAGCAATGTCCCACAAACAGTCGTGGATTGAAAATGACCAATTTATTATTGTTTTGGTTTTGGAGGGATTATTATTAGGCTCTGTGTGGAGTAAGTAAACTTGCCCAAGGTTTCGCCCTCTGCCTGGAATTGAACTCAGGTCTCTCACTTGCAAAGCGAGTGCTCTAACCACTGAGCTACAGGACTCCTTAAGCTTCTCAGGCATCCTTAAGCTTCTCAAGCAAGTGCGGCCTAGACCGTGTGCGCCAATAGGCTACACAGCATTTGGGAAACATCGCTGTCAAGCCCGAACCTTAACTCAGTCATTGTCCGCACGTAGACACTCCTCCAGGAAGGGTGATCTTGTGAAGAACACTGGGTGATGGCACTCTTCCCTAAAGTGGGACACTGCACTCAGGCAACTTGTAGCACCTCCACCTTAGCCTTGAGGCAAAGTAAATGGACGTCCTCCCGACGTGAACGTCGCGATACAAATGTAATTTTGTATTGTATTGAAAATATTTGCCCAGTACGTTCTCTCAATTTTTTTTGAAAACCCCACATCAGTTCCGAGGCCAGAGTACAATAATGCAATGTTTCGCCCACAAAATACACAGTCAATTCACTTAACATTATATTCTGTGAAGCGCTTTGAGATGTCTTGAAGACGTCAGAAGGTGCTATATCAAATGCAAGGATTATTATTATTATTATTATGCAAAGCTCCAGAGTCAACTCATTCTTACCAGAAAGTAGCGTCTTTCATCACATATTTCTTGTATTTATTGAGCAAACCTCCAAGGAGTTCTCCAACAGGATGTCCTTCCTTAGCCAGTTGGATGGATGGTTCAAATAGACGTTTCCATGACAACCTGCCATGCCTTTTGTGGGCTAGTGCGTAGCCGCTGATCTCACCTGGAACCGCGATCGACCGTGGTCCTGGGGAGAGTGCGGGGAACGAAAGGCATTCAGATCATTTCGGCAAGAACACAGGGGGAGTCAAGAGATACGCAGAGCAACGCCCCAAGTGCTTTTCAACAACCACCACAGCAACGACAACAACTTGCATTTATAGAGTGCCCCTCATGCGGGGTGGCATCCCAGAGCACTTTCACAGATGGTGCCAGGGACGGAGCTGAGGAGGTGAAGTGACCAAAGGGGTCACCTTTCACGAGGCTTTTTAAAGACTGATCAAGGGGGGAAGGGGCAGTGTGGAGGGATTTAGGGAGGGAGTTCCAGAGGTTGAGGGCCATCTGGCTCTAAATTAGTGATCTTCCTTGTGCGTTCCTTCCATTTCATCCACTAAACGACGACGACAAATTTATATATCGTCTTTCACGTTGGGAGGATGTCCCCAACTGGGGGTTGGGATCAGGAGGGTTGGAGGGCAGGGAGGGTAGGATAGGAGGGTGACCGAAGGTGTGGGTCAGAAAGGAGGATCTTGAGATGGTTCTTGAAGGAGGCAAGGGAGAAGGCGAGGCCAAGGGACAGCGGGATGGAGTTCGAAAGAGTGCGGCCAGAAAGACTGAAGGCCCGACCACTGATGGTTGGGTGGGGTAGCAGGGCGGGGCACTTGGAGCTAGGCCAGTGCCTGCTGAGCAGAGGGAGTGGACACATTAGTATGGAAAAGCACCATATATTTCAGTCGCAGCTCTTACCACTCGTCAGCAATTTGACATCAAGTTTCTTTGCGTCCACATCCGTAGGCGCTACTTCTTTGGCATTAATAACCTCAACATTTCCTGGAGAGAAACACGCAGAATCATTGGTTATTAAGGGCGTGCAGCCTGATCTGCCTGCGGGATCTCGTTTGTTTTGGCTTGGAGACTCTTGGGCAAGGTGACAGGTTTCCGAGCCTGTTGGACACCCTCCCGAGCGATCAAGAGAGACAAACAAAGAGAACGTTTTGGATGACGTGTGGAGCGGGTTCCCTGGGTTAAGCCGAGTAGAGGCGTGTTCGGCGTGGCTAACAGGCGGCAGGCGAACACGTCAGTAAGTAAGGGCTCATGCAACTAACCTGTTGACGCATTATATATGGTGAAGATAACACCCCCTCCAATCCCTGAACTGTGGGAATGTACAATGCCAGTACAGATCAGAGCTGCGATGGCTGCATCAACTGCTGATCCTTTCTCCATCAATACGTCCCTGGAACAGAACAGAGTGGTTTGCAATCAACCTGAGCTTTAAGACGGGACATGTTGATGGGTGAGCGCTGCACTGTACAAAGTGTCGGACCAGACATTGAACTGATGTGCCTCCACGTCTGTGCCCTGTTCGGGTGGACGTTAAAGATCCCGCGGGGCTATTCGGAAAGAGAAGGGAGTTTCTCCTCGCCTGGTGTCCTTGACGACAATTCCCCGGCAAGGTAATAAAATTGTTCGTTAACTTCAAGGCGGTTAGAGGGGCATCGCTGTGCGCAAATTGGCTACAAAATGCACAAGTCACTACATTTTGCGGTAAATCCGTGAAGCCCTTTAAGACACGAAAGGCGCTGTTTAAAATGTAAGGACCATTATTATGTGTGTAGGAGCCTAAAGATGCGATCAAATCGACCAATAGACATTTCCTCATCCGAAACACTCTATGGAGGGCTGATACAGATACAGTGCATCACTACTAAAGAAATATGATGGAGACAGATTCACCTACTAAAGAAATATGATGGAGTGTGCGCGTGTATGTGTTTTTACAGCAGGTATGATGTACGATCGTAACACGTTAACAACACAGTTGACAGTGAAGAGGGGCTTATTCAAAATAACACGCTCGGTTTTATTAGCGCGTTGGCATGCCTGTATTTATTATGAGAGCGTAATTAAGATGTGTTCCTGGTAACAGCTTCTTCAATTACCAATGGAGCTGGTGGCTGGCCAGACTGGAAATTGCTGGCAGTTTCACTGACATTTATACAGCATGTTTTATACAAGTGTCAGTATTTTACAGTTAGGATTTTTTTTCGCTCTCCCCACTGAGTTCATTTACAGTGCAGCCCCATTATATTGCAATGCTGGTCTATTTATAAGGTTTGTTCCATGATTCGTTCATCTGAACCACTCAGTGTGGATTCAGAGTGGGGACCTTTGCGGAGGTATGTAAGAAGCCTGAATGGGATTGAGAAGGTAAATCCAGAACAATACTTTCGGTTGCACCAAGATGGCGGAATAAGAGGACACGGGTTTAGAGTTGCGAAGGGCAATTTGAGGATAGACATCAGGAAGTATTTCTTTACCCACAGGGTAATTAACAGCTGGCACGGGGTTTACCAAGAAGGGTGGCTGAGGCCAGGACCCTGAGACTCATCTACTGTGATGCGATCCCTCTGGCTTCTTTTAAGGCACATCCTCCTCTTTCACCACGCCTTTGGTCACCCTCCTACCCCTACATTCCCTGCCCTCCATCCCCTCCTGATCCCAACCTCCAGCTCGGCGTGACTGTGTATTTTGTGGGTGAAACGATCAGATGGGATAATGATTAGATGGACTGAAGGGCCTTTTGCTTCTCAACCAATCTCGTGATCCAGTGAGGTTGCAGCTTACCTGCCGATTTCTGAACACTTCTTTGAATCGGTAGCCACGGCAGCCTTTCCGAAGACGACTTCTGCGGAGTTATTCGGCGAACTCAGTAAAACCCAAACAAGGATCCAGATGACAGCCACCACAAGCATAATGACCGTAGCAGCACACACACACTCATCCTTTTTAACCCTAGGTAGGGTGAGAGGATAAGTAACACTTTAGATGTCTCTAAATCAATATCAATAACAAAACCATCGAACCGATCAAAGCACAAAACCAGTGCAAACAAAGTACTCTGAAGGCAGATAATTATGACCGAAATGAACAGCCCAAGTTCCAAATAATTCATGAGATGCCCAGTTTCCTAACTGTACTTGTCACTCCATCAGAAAGACGTCTGCCCAAGAAAAGTTATTCCAATGTATTTACTGCAAATAACAATAACAATCCTTGCAATTGATAGAATGCCTTCACTTCGGAAGGTCATCTCAAAGCACTTCCAGGATTTACTGTAAGGATAGAGACTGTATTTTGTAGATGAATGCGGCAGCCAATTTGTGCAGCAATTGTCTGTCAACACCTCCCCCCCACCCCCCGCCACGGAATGAATGATCCATGATACCCTGGGATGCCAGGACGCTGGGAGAAACTCCCTTCCTTTTTGAATAATGCAGCAAGATCTTTGACATCCATCTGAACAAGACAGGACCTCGGTTTAACATCTCCCCTGAAGGACAGCACCTCACCCCCACCCTGCTTTTCCCCCAACGTTACATTGAAGCATCAGCCGAAGCGATGTGATTTCCAAGTCCAGGACGTGAGGTTTGAATGCACAACCTTGCGACCCGGGGGGGGGGGCGAGAGGGCTAATGACCGATCCAGGCTGACACGCAAGAGTCTAAGTCCGAGGCTAGAGGGAGAATGATCAAAATGGAGAAGAGCGGAGGAGATCGAGCAAAAAGCAATTGAGGATTTGGCAAAATACTGCAATCGTGACGCGAAAAGTCAAGCAGGCTAAAGCCACAAAGCAAAGCAGCATCGATTAGGTTTGACTCGGGGCAGTATCAAAGAGAATTACAGCAGGGATAAACGTCTTGCTTTCATCGGAGTAAGCTTTCATCGCTTGCATTTTATCACCGGCTATACTCATGCAAAGCACCTGGGGAAACAAGCTACGTAGGGTAACCCAAATAGAAAAAGTGCATTGCAACTCCAGCCAGAGAATAACGTTGTGTTTTCAAATCTTAAAACTGGTTCCACTGAAATGGTTTGTGTGTTAGTTGTGAGGGAGGTGGAGCAAAAGTTTATTCACAAAACCCAATGCAGAAAGGGATAAAATATGTGAGTATTTCTTAACTGAGAAAACGACACTCTTTCTTAATTGAGAAATCACACAAAAATTAAACCCTCAAGACGTAGGGAGATAAAATACACAACAGCCAGCAAGTGATCTGATAGTGAGTTCAGAAGGAACTTGTGAAACCTTCGGAATGTGGAACTCATTGCCGGAAATTGTGGTTGAAGCAAGGAGCACGGACGCATTGAAGTGGTGCAATGCAACTGTTCCTGTGTGGTAATGTTCAGAGTAGTGCTGTGTAGCTTGGGAAGTGCTCTGAGAGGCTACACCGTGTGAAGTGTGCTATATAAATGCAAGTTTTCTTTCTTCTGTGAACATCAGGACTCCAGAAAACAGGTTGTACATTGCTTGATTAGAGTGAATAATAACTTTGTGACCTCTTACAATCCCTTCCGACCCAGCCTTCACTTATCTTAAAGATCACTAACCTGCCTCATTCCCCCGCACCTATACCCTATCTGCCCCACCAAATGTTTAAAGATAAAATCTCCGGCCCGTGAAGTTAGCAATTTCCCTGGACAACAAGAACAATTTATATAGCACCCTTCACGTATGGGAATGCCTGGCATCGTTTAGAGCTTTGCACAGTCTACTTTGCAATGCTTGAGAAACCCTGGGCTTATTTTTTTCTCCACTATTTTGTTTGATTTCACCAAAGGCAATTGCGAAGACTGGAAACTTATACCAGGATCCGAAAGATAAAGGCAGTTCAGACAGAGGAAGCCCGCCATCTCCCTATGGACCAGATTCCCGATAGTGTATATACAGTCTGGCCTCTTTAAACACTGTCAACTTCGCTGCTGAGTCAGTCTTGACAGATTTGTTTCCTGAGAATAAAGGAAATGAGTAGCTCCAAGAAAACAGGTTCCAAGAATAAGTAAGAAAAACAGAAGTTGCTGGGAATGTTTTGATGAAGGGTCTTGGTCATGAAATATTGACTCACTTTCCTTTCTCCATAGGTGTTGCCCGACCTGCTGAGTGTTCCCAGCAACTTCTGTTTTTGTTTCAGATTTCCAGCACCTGCAGTATTTTGCGTTTTGTCTAAGAATAAGTACTTTTTATAAGTAAGACTAGATATAGAACAGGTCTTTGCTTACGTTTTACGAAAACTAAAAAAAAATTTGCTTCGCTCTGTTGAGAATCAGCAGTCGTGCTTTCAGGCTGACTACACCTGGAAACTCTGGAACTCCCTGCCTCTGCCTTGCCCCCTCCTTGCTCGTCTTCAGATCACACCTGAAGAACTTCCTCTTCGACCGTGCCTACGGTCACCTCCTCTCTCTTCCCTGCTCGCTGTCAAGCTCCACCACTGCTAAGCACTCTGAGACTCTACCTCGCATGAAAAGAGCTGTATAACATAAGAATTTGATAGACGAAAGAAGACCAAGGTCCATCCATGCACACATCACATCCCAAACTATACAAGAACATAAGAATCTATATAAGAACATAAGAAGAGTTGTTGTTGGGTTCATTTACCCATACTTTACCTGATACAGGTGGTCGAGGAGGCTCTGGGACTCATTTAAGACACAATTTGACGCGGTGATGGGAGGAAGGTCGGGTGAGGATCCTGGCAGGATGAGATCAGTCAGGTCAGAGGGTCTTCTTTAACTGCACATGTCTTGAGATAGTGAGAAGGTGCAGCCAAAGATAAATAACAAAGAGTGAGGTTATTGGAATTTAAGATGGTTGAAAGTCTGAAAAAATCACGGGTGGCGGAGAGATTTAACGTGAACTCACAGACACTCAGTATTGGTAGAACAAAATTCCATTCACTTGTGCTGATCTGCCCTAACCCGTCTTGCATCGTTGCAATATTTTGGTCTCCAACTGCTGCTAACTTCTCCTATTTTGTCATATGACTTACAACCAACAGTTAATTTTACAGGCGGTGACAACAATCTCACAGGAACCACAAAATGAAATCATTCGCAAGTGGTTTCTCATGATATCCGACCAGATCTGACATCTCTATGATTTATTTCAACATCAACACTCTTGAGTTGGGCTCAGCTCGAAATGAAGGTACAGAAACATCAGTTCCCTTTGGTTAGTAACATAACTAACGCTAGCACTCTCTCCTGTATGTGAAAAGGTCAAGCTCCCATTTGGGGACTTTGAGCTCACAGGCTGACCCTCTGGTGTAGTGCTGGGGGATATCTGCATTGGCATGAGACGTCAAGCCGAGATCCCGCCTACTTCCTCAGGTGGACATTAAAGATCTCAAGTCACTATTTGGGGGGAAAAAAAGAGAAGGGAATTTCTCCCAAAGTCTCTTGCTGACAATCCTCCATCATAACTGATCGCTCACCTCAAGTTGTTTGTAGGACCTGGATGGGCACAAATTGGCTGCCGTGGCTGAAGCACTTTAGAGGGAATAAGTATAAATATAAAACACAGTTTTATATCGAAGGATTATTATTAATGTAAGATTCAGCTGCACAGAATGGGACACGATTCACATCCCAGGGGCATTGAGGTGGAAAGTTGGTCTTCGAACAAGTAATTAAAACTAAGTATCATTTCCCCATTTCTAGTTCAAAGAAGTTGATTGTTTTTGCAACGTGGAAACCATCAGACAAGTTATTGGAGGAACTGCTTGCAGGAAGAACAGGAAGATACTTAGGTTTAATTATTTATCTAAACTCCTGCACCTCCAACAATAATAATATTAATAATAATAAAATGATAATAATACTTGCATTTGACATAGCACCTTATCACGTGATGAGCTGTCTCAAAAGCGCTTCACAGAATATATTGTAAAGCGGATTGACTGTGTATTTTGTGAGCGAGACGCAGAAGCCAATTGCACACAGCAGTGTCCCACAAACAGTCGTGGATGGTGTACAACACCTCACTTTACGTCTCCACTGGCTGGAATCTCCTTAGACTGAGCGGTAATAGTTATCACCATAACAACCAGGTTCTTAAGCAACGCAGTAAGAAGTTGCTGACTCAATCGCTCTGGTCATTAACTAGCGCTAATCAGTCCGCAGCTGTCAATGGCCTCATAAACCGATCCATTTAGCAAGACACCATCTGTCCCAATTGGCAGCGAATACGTTAGCTCAGCTTATATTTTACAGCAAAAGTGCGGATTCCTCTATGTAAAGGGTTCCTATTTGCTGGTTGTGAGCAAGACCAAAAGCAGCTACACCCAGTTGATGATTGCCACCTTTTTTTTTAAATGAAAAAAANTAATATATTTTTTTACTTACAAGGTCCAGATTAGTCAATGAACACAATGTGCAGATTGGCTCATCGCCTCTGCCTCGTGGCTGTCTTGAAGTCTAAAATCATACATCGCCGAAAGAACGTAAGAAACGCTAGATGAAAAGAAGTCCATTTAGTTCGCCTTCCACCTTCCTGGCGATCGCATGCACATATGTCCCGAACTACCCACGTACTAAATCCCATAATGTTATTCCCTAAAAAAAAACTATCTAAGCTGCGTTGGAAGGAATCAATACTCGATGATTCCTGCTTCAATACCTTCCACGGGTTCACTATTTGGGTATTTAAACACCAGTATATTAAACACCAGGACTTAAACATCCACCAACTGACCGCAAGCTAGAGTTCTACTAACTGAGCCAAGAAGATAGCAAAAAAAACACAATATCAAACTGCTTTTCAAGTAATAAGGATAAACACACACCCTACTCTACTTTCCTGCTTTATATTGAGTAATTGCTCATTCTAAAGATCAGGGGACATTGTGAAGCTCACGCACACGTTTAACCATAAACTTGCTGTGGACTTACCTTCAATGCTTTTTGTTTAAAAAAAGTTGGGTTATGGGGTGGGGGGGGGAAGAGGGAATGCGGCACACGTCTTGATAATTATCAGTGGTTTGCTTCGCTCAGAATGTGATGGCGCAGAAGCCCCCCCTTCAATATATTTAAAGAGGAAACTTGATGCCAACATGAGGGAGTAGGAAACAAAGCAGTTTTGGGCTCATGTGAAGTATAAAGACTGGAATGGACCACTTGGTGTTGGTATTAGAGTAGCCTTTTTCTGTGCTTCAATGTATGATGTAACTCTCTGTAAGTCAGCCCTGATGCATAGTCACTGGGTCTAATTCCTTCTCCTGCTCACTCGCACTCCTCTTTTTCAAATGCCTGCCTAATTTTCCTTTTAAAAGGATTTATAGCTCGATCCACAACTGTTTCAGCTAATTGACTTTTAAATTATGGAACTGACTCAGCGTTAATAGCTGGGGATGAGAATACGCTCCTCATTTTAATACCTCTTTACTTAAAGTAAATTCTTACACAGGGCTATGCTTTCCGTAGCCTCAAGTTTACATTCCCCTTAGAGCACAAGAATTTGCTGGTGAAAGAAGACCAAGGTCCATCTATTTTACCTTCCACTATCCTAGCAGTCACTTGACATGTCATGTCCCAAGCTATACACTGTATCCCGAGATGTTATTTCCTACATCCCTTGTCGGCCAGTTTAGCCACACGTAAAAATAATTTTTCCACTCTTCACCCTCTCAAGCCTTTTAGGCCCTTCTCTTAGATTCCGTCTTAACCTTTTCTGCTCCAGTAAAACACAGCCCAAGCTTCTTCCTCTCCAAGCCTTTCACAGCTACCTTGGGACGTCCTCCCGACGTGAAAGGCGCTGTACAAATGTAATTTGTTGTTGTTTTTAATACATTGATTTATTCCGTAATGCCTAATTGGATCGCTTACTTGGCATTTAAATCGCTGCACACCGTGAATAACGTTAGTAGCTTTCTTTAGACCGTTAAAAAAAAGAAGGAACTTACATTTTCGGAACCCCCCTTTATGTCGAAACAACACTTCACAGCAAATTGCCAACGAGAATAGTGCCGATATTTTTTATAGGAGGCACAGGTAATGGCCATTTTGCACCCTGCAAGTTCCCACAATCAGCCGTAGATCTCTTGATGCAAGGAATGTTGATGACGTGAATTCTATGAATCAGGGGAGATTCCTGTTTTCACCATATATTAAGAAGGACACCTCGCCAGTAGGTCTTTGTTAAAGTTTTAGTCAATGGCAATTTCCAATTTACGCTTGCGTAGTGCCTTTCACGTCAGGAGGATGTCCAGTGAACCCTTGATTCAAATGCGCAGCGTAAAAATAAAATGTTCAAGCCTCGCACCAGGAAAAACCACGAGCTCGCAGGTCAGGCCAACTTTCTGGTGTCATGCTGGAAGAGTTCTGCTCTCTCCAAAACTCTACTCCTGGTTTTCCAATGTGAGCCAGGGTGTTGAAATATCTATAAGAAATAAACAGCCTTCTTTTTCCTGTCTGAAGTTTGGGAAAATGCCTCGAGGGATAATGCTATCCAGCAAGTGGTGCGTGTCTTTAGCAGGGGAATGTTCAATATGTTATTCGTTGTTGTTCGTTAGACACCAAATATTTGTCTGCAGCCCTCTGCTCTTCACACTCTGCTGACGTCCGAAAGTTGGGATTATCAATGATTATTAATTGTAATTAGTCAGCAGAGCGAGTTTAGAATGTTTGGCCACTTACACAATCCTACACGAGGGTTGAGGAAGACTTCACCTTTGTTCGTAGCTGCAATGCCACACGGCTTCACCTTTTCGGAAGTTAATCTCCTCCCGTGAAGAAATGCGTCTGGTTATAATTATCAATAACTGCATCCAGCCTCCATGGAAGAACTGCACTGAATTTAGTCAGCACAAGCAGAGAGTTCTGATAAATATTTCACACAATTCCTTTTCCAAATGAAATGAAGTACAGTAATTGCTGTAAAGCGCTTTGAGACGTTTTGATGTTATGGGCGCTATCCCTTTTTTTTAAACGGCAAAAGAGCTGTTTTTTATATTCCAGAGCACAAATAACCTGAGATTGCAAGGCACCGGGTGAGGTGAGTTCAACCTCCAATGTTCCTCACGAATCCCACTTGAGACTGGACTGGAAAATGCATCGAAATGGACCAATTTGTCTTCATCTGGTGCGCAAGGCGACACTTCACTGGATGAGGCAAATGGTTCCTCCAGGCAGCAGATCAGAGTGCTCCATTAAAGAGAATAGAATTCGGCCCCGAGTGTGCGCCGGTGCATTTAGTCACGCGCTCAAAATGTCCAGGAAGCCATTAGCAAAAGTTTGTGGTTTGATACAAGTTTGACAGTAAATTTACTGTGCGTTTGCGTTAGGATCGAGATTAAAATCCTCGTCCTCACTTTTAAAGCCCTCCACATGCTGCTGCTCCCTACCTCTATGACCTCTGAACACCATACCAACCTGTCCACTCCCTCTGCTCAGCAGGCACTGGTCTGCTCCATGTCCCCCGCCCTGCCCGGCCCATCATTGCTGGGACAGGCCTTCAGCTTTTCGGCCCCCACCCTCTGGAACTCCATCCCTGATTCCCTCCATCTTGTGTCCTCCCTCGTCTCCTTCAAGCCCCGTCTCAAGACCGTCCTCTTTAATCGTGCCTTCGGCCGCACTCCCATCCCCACTCTATCATCCACCCCTCTTGATTCCAGCCAACCCTCAGCTCAGTTGCCCTTCACTCTCCAGTGCCTTGTGATGTACTTCTGACCTGAAAGGCACTATGTAAATGTGATTTGTTGTTGTTTATTCCACCACAAAGGACAATCCCCTTTTTTCAACGTTTCCGAGTTCAGCTCTGCTTTTCCTCTGTAATGTACCCAGTACGTTAATTAAAGCAATGGGGACTTGTAGCCTGTTTGCATCAGAGAGCTCTGAATTCATCTCAGCTGAGGTCAATAACCATAAAAGGTAGGAAAGGTGACATGATTGTTTTACGGTTTTCGTGTTTCTCAGCTCAATCCAGCCGTTGATTTCAATCAGAGTTCACGGTTTATAAAGCAGACTCCCAGATATCTTTTTAGATATCTCCCACGGTATCCGTCAGCTTAATTATAAGAATACATTAAAGGAAATTGTGTGTGTGGGGAGAATGGATGTATCCTTTGTGAGCAGGAGCAGTTTCGGAGATTAGATTTCCATTAGAGCTGTGAGTGAAATGCAATTAATGACAATGACATGCAAATGAAAAGATGACTGAAAATAGATTTTTAAAATATATATATATTTTTACTGTATATGGGAAATTCACAGAATTATCCTGCATCAATTAGGGGGAAGAACAGGATAACCTTTGAGTCTCTTGGTGTTGGTACCTTCAGGAACTTTCATACTGATATCAACTGTACGACGACAACAATTTACAGAAATACAACGCCCTTCACACAGGGTGGCATCTCAGAGTGTTTAACAAGCGTATCATTGGGACATCACTGCTCAATTAAGCCAGGCGAATTAGATAGCTCTTTATTTAACAAAAAAAGGAATATTTAATAATCTTAAGGAAATCTGCATGAACATGTTAGCTCTTGAAGGCCCACGGCACTTGTGTAACCTTGAAATACGAGACATGTACTCACTATTACAACAGCTACTAACCAGACACTGTCTAACCAAACTGACGTGAGGAAATATCAGAGGAAAATGAGCTTAGGCGAAAGGTAGGAAACGTATTTCACGGCGAGAATCAAAATTAATGAATTGACAGATCACGCGGCCAAAACAGTAAGGCAACTAAATGATAATGCTGTGGTCTGGGTCCATTAGCTCAGAACATCTCTATCCACCCCGACCCCTAACCCCCCACCACCACCACCCTGCCATGTTAAAATGAAGGGAGATAAAATGGTTGACCTTTAGTTGCTGACATTGCTTCTTGCATGCTGCATACATGAGCGTTACGTGAACTCACCCCCACCCCCAACACGCTCCCACACGCTCCCCTCCCCCAGAGTCACATTTCATGCCATTCAGACCATTTGAGAGCAAACTATTGAGCGGACTAATCTCTTTATATCTCGGTCAATAAAGACGCAATTATAAAATGTAATCAAGAGATTGGTCAGGGAAAATCATTGCAATGGAGCTTTGAGGACATTGATTAAAAGAGCACGCCGGAATTAATCGTTTAACTCTTGCTGCACCACGCCCCAGTTATTGCGAACAGCAGGTGGTCAAATGAGAGCCTGATCCGGAGAAGATAATAATAATAATCCATTTGATATAGCGTCTCATCGGGTCTTCGAGACGTCTCAAAGCGCCTCACATTTTGACCCTTGGAGAAATCCCATTCAATCTGGTCATATCTCGTACACGACCTTGTCAGTGTCGCTCAGTCAACACAGACCCTCTGTATCACATCCTCCCAGCCCACCCACCCACCACTCTTTTCCTCAGGTCCCACTTTCCCTCAGCTTGGGCTGGGTGAAGCACTTTGCGAAATCCTCCCTTGAAAGGGTCTCCACACAAATGCAAGTCAGGCAACTATAATCATCAAAACTCAGGCCTCAGCTACCTGAGGATAAAAACGCATTTGGAGCCAAGTTCGTAACCAATGTATTTAACTTGATACATACATGAGGAAGAAGGGAATAGAGAGGTATGATGGAGGAGATGAAGAGGGACGGAGAATCGTGTGGAGTATTAGCACCGGCACGGACTAGTTGGGCTGTTTCCCATACGGTACATTTCATGTAGTTCTCAACCTAGTAATAGCTTTCCTGATGAAACAGCCCTAATAACCTTTGTGCGTAATTAACATGATCAATAATTCAATTCATCGACATCATCTGACTGATGCCTTGACCCTGATTTAGTGGCTCAATGAGGAGAGCCCATTTATCCCAGTTAGCGGCATTTAAACAGTTCTGAACGGTAAGTGGGCAAAAGTCAATTCAATCTGGGAAGAATATGGGGCAGGTCTGGTTCCGACCACCGACAAGGAAAAGCATTGGAAAGCCCACCTCAATGTGTTCCTTGTGCCCCCATTTATATTCTGATCTGCAGCTACGAAGGTAAAGCAAAAATATTACAGTGGGATAAGAATTTTCGAAACGTGCCCCTCTTAAATAAAACCCGTTTCCTTTGCGACAGCCTGGCTCAGCTGGGAGCCTTCTAACCCCTGGGTTACAAGGTTATGGGTTCAAGCACCATATCAGGACACTTCCAAAAAGAGACATTAAACTGAGGTCTGTTCAGCCAGACGTTAAAGACCCCATGATATTACTTGAAAACAGGAGGGGGTTTCTCTCTCTCTCCCGGTGTCCTGGCTGACAATCTTCCTCCCCACCCCCCCCCCACCCCACCCCGATAAAATCGGTTGCCCATTTCGTGACTGTTTGCTTGACACTGCTGCACACAAATTGGCTGCTGCATTCACCCATAAAATACAGTCAGTACACTTTAAGGAATAAACTGAGAAGTGCTTTGAAACATTTCAACATGATAAGCTCCATATCAAAAGCAAGGATGGCATTATTATTATTATTATTGGCTCTTTTTCCACTCATATGTCTAAGATTAGTCTGCCTCTTAATAGCACTGTGTTGCCTTGTCTCAGAGGGAAAGGATATGGAGCTGATCCCTAGTTCTGGCGTCATCCAAAAGGCCAGGCAGGGGTGTGCGAACAGCCATTCAGAAAGAAATGAGCAGGAGGTCAAGCGGGAAAGGAAAAGTGGTCACCAATGGCACAGAAATACTTCACGAACATCACTGATTGACCAAGGCAGTTTAGCTCTGGATTTATAGACTTGCTGTTACTGACTGGTTCAGATTTTATCACACAACTCTCAAATTTCCCGTCCGCAACACACATCACCTTGAATCAGACATGACTTCATCCTCCTTTATCTCCACTGTCTCTTCAGTCCGCTGTAACCCATTAATCCTGGGTTTCCATGGCAGCTCTGCTCTGTCTCCCATACATTAGATTAGAATATTGGCTTTCAGAGTATTGAAGCAATAAATTTGCAGATAACGAGACAGCTTCCCTTTTGTTTTGGGCACAGAAGGGATTTCAATTTTTAATTTGTCTACTTAAGGCGTTGAATGCTCAAAGTTATCAGGAACCGTTAAACATTTTTTTTGCACGTTTATTACAAAACATTTAGATTGGCAACACATAAACACACACGCGCACGCGCACACACACACACAGATAAATGATTAAACGTGTGCCATAATAATAATAATAATAATCCTTGCATTTGATATAGCGCTTTTCACATCGGGAGGACGTCCCAAAGCGCTTCACAGAACACACTGTAAAGTGAATTGACTGTATATTTGTGGGCGAACGCGGCAGCCAATTGCGCACAGCAATGTCCCACAAACAGTCGTGGATTGAAAATGACCAATTTTATTATTGTTTTGTTTTGGAGGGATTATTATTAGGCTCTGTGTGGAGTAAGGAAACTTGCCCAAGGTTTCACCCTCTGCCTGGAATTGAACTCAGGTCTCTCGCTTGCAAAGTGAGTGCTCTAACCACTGAGCTACAGGACTCCACAGGCCGTTCCAAGCCTCCTTAAAAAAAAACACACATACACACGCATTGCTAGATTCTATCTTTGTAAACTGGAACCGTCAAAGGCAGAGAGATTCATTCAGTAAAATGTGAAATGAGACTTTTGGTGGGGGGATGGGAAGCAGTGCAAAAATGCTTTACATACTTCACCTTAAACAGGACATAATGAACAGGACTATTGCACCTCAGAGGCTGATGAAAAATCACCGTCACCAAAGGCAGAAGCATACCCACGCGCACAGTAGTCTGATAGATATTACTCGCCTCGCCAGCGAGAGATCTGGGTTCGATTCCCGGCAGGTTGAAATGTTGGGCAAGTTTCCTTACTCCGCGTGCCTCTGTTTACCTAGCGGTAAGTAGGAAGCTTGTTGTTCAGTCGATTGGCGGAGCGTTTTTCCGGGAGTAATAATTTCTTCAAAAAAATAATAAAAAAATTGGTCATTCAATCCACGACTGTTTGTGGGGACGCTGCTGGGCAAATTGGCTGCCGCGTTTCACCCACAAAATATAGTCAATTCACTCTCAGTATATTCTGTGAAGCGCTTTGAGACGTCTCTGTGCTGTGATAAAGCTGTGATAATAATAAGGCGCTATATCAAATCGAAGGATTATTATTATTACTATATAGTGCTGTGTCTACTTGGCTTTGTTCCTGCCAAGTTGAGCTCCTTGACAGCTGACTTGGCAATGGTCACTGTCTAGGTGCCAAGATTGGTTTGCTGATCAGAAGGTTTTGGGTTCAAAGCCCACCTCAGGAGAACATGTGGACAATCTATTATCAAGGCTGTTCAGGGGTTAGAGTTGCATTGCTGGAGGTGCCCTCCGTTGGATGGGGTGCGAATGGAGCGCTGTCAGGGCTATTCTGCCTGATCCCATGGCAGAAGACATGACGGAAGAGAGAAGGATATTTCTCCCAAGGACTTGGTCGTCAATTCTCCAGATTAATTGGTCATTCACCTCGTGGCTGTTCTTGGGACACTGAATTTTCCAACAGAAGGAACAGTCAGTGCATTTGACACTAATTATCTTTGAAGCACTTTGAGACATCGACATGAAACAGCGCCATGAGAATGCAAATTCTCTGCGGTGGCAAACGGAGACAGAAGACCCCAGATTCAGAGCTGGACGGAGCTAGATACTTTTGTACAGATTTAGATCCGCTTCTAAAACGTGGGGAAATCTCTGAACCTAAGTCAGAGCATATCCCAACCAACCCCACACCCCACCCCCAGAAAGGTCCAACACCCAAATAAGTAGGAAAGGGATTAGTTCTCTACTCTAATCCCATTCCCTGCTCTCTACCCATCCTGTCTGTGCTGGTGCTCGCTCCCTCTTGGAGCTCTCTACTTTAGCACTCCATGGCACAGCACAGCCACTTGAGGTTGGGAAAATAGCCACCAATTGTAGAAATTAATAATAATAATAATAATCCTTGCATTTGATACAGTGCCTTGTCACGTCTTCGAGATGCCTCAAAGTGCTTCACAGAATATACTGTGTAGTTTGTCGTCGAAACGCTGCAGCCAATTGACTATTTTCATTCCAGTGGTTCCCCAGAAACCACCACAACACCACCAACCACAACAATAACAAAATTACATTTGTATATCGCCTTTCACGTCGGGTGGACGTCCCAAGGCACAAGTTATTCAACCAAATGATTCAGAGTATTCCGAGATGTAGCAAGTCCCATCTCTTTCCTCAGGATCTGCTGTTTCCTTTCATGTGATACATCGGGGGGAAAAAAAACTCAAGAGCACATGTGTCACTGACTGTTCTTCACAAGCGATGAGAACTTCAAAGTGCATGGCGTGTAACAAAAGGAATGAACCGTTTGTTTGAAGCAGTGTGATCCCAGCACTCTTCAGATCTCTTCAATCGTTTAGAGCAACAGGAATGTCTGCTGTGCGCTGCCTATCTTCACAGAGTGCTGTAGGAGCCTAAGATTTCTAATTTTAGGTTGCGTCATTGCTCAACACCTGCAGGGCAGCTTTCAACCATCGCCATCTCAATCTTGTCATTTGAGGTGTTTGTGTGAGAAGGAAAATTAGATGACACTAATTGACACTAAACAAATGAGCTACAGCTTCACCCATAAAATACGCAGTCTATTCACTCTACAGTACATTCTGTGAAGCGCTTTGAGACGTCCCGAAGATGTGATAAGACACTGTATCCAAATGCAAGGAATATCATTATTATTATATTATTACCAAGATCCCAGATCTTATTTCAATATCCCAATGATCTTTGCCTCATGCAAATGAAGCCAATGAAGAACCTGGGACCAAAGAACACAATTGTCAGTTTTTCTTTAATTAGGAAAAATGCACATATCGTAATACTCTGGTAAAAGAGACAAGCAGGGGAATTTTAATGTGCGGGATAGAAAATAGCACCTGGTGGGTGACATTGAGCATTAATTTTTAATAGTCTCCTTATGTTTTTACTCTGCAGAATTTGTTTACTTTGGTAAATTAATACCAAAGTTTGACTGAACGTGGGTGCGTTTTATATCCACCAATCCGAAAAAGCAAAGTCACCAGGTTAGGCAAATCAATGACCTTGGCTTGCAAACTGCTCTCGTCTCTACTGATCATTGACTGGGCCACTAGAGTCATAATGAAATAACTTCACTTCAAAGCAATGCCAAGGATATTTTGCACGGGTTTAGGCATTAAACTCGCTTTGAACTCACAGTCTAGGCTGATGCTCCAAAGTGGGGCAGAGGCGGAAGGGGAAGGGGAACGGGGAGAGTGCTGCACTGTTAGTTGTGTCATCTTTTGGATGAAGCATTAAACCGAGTTCCTGTCCATGTGAGTTCAGGTGGACGTTAAAAGATCCTATGGCGCTATTCGAAAAGAGAAGGGAGTTTCTCTCTCACCTCTCCCGGTGGCCTGGTCGACAATCCCCCAGATAAAATTGCTCAATCAGATCATGGCTGTTTGTGGGGCATCGCTGTGGTCAAATTGCCAACAAAATATGCGGTCACTGCACGTTATGAGTGTACACTTTACAAAGCCTATAAAGCACTTTGAGCTATCTCGAGAATGTGATAGGGCACTATATCAAGTGCATAGGTTATTATTATTATTATCAATATTACTACGGTTTTGTTACTACAAGTTTTGTATCCGATTACTTTGGTAACCTTTAATTCCATTGGTGTTCAGCTTGTCGTGAAGAACAGATTTTGCATCTCAGTGTGGCAGCTTATATAAATAAAACGCAGCACCTGAGGTGTTTAACATATGGCAAATAATTAGCAACTTTAAAACACACTGGTGCAAAACAGTGCTGTTTTAATGGTCCTTCTCATTTGAATGGCAATAGGCACCAAGATAATGAGAAGCAACGATAACATCAGAACAACTTAGAGAGTTTTTTTTAGCTTGCTCAGGATAAACAGGACTAATAAAGGTGTGGTAAGCAAAACACACAACTGTTCCTGCGAATCTGTGCAAACCCGGCAAAAATCACCAGCAGATGGTGATTGAGTGATTCTTAGTGATTAATAAGGAAATTGTTCAGATAATGATCTGCTCTGGCTACCAATAAAGGAACGGAAGATTGTTGGTTATGGATTGCCAGCAGAAAACGAAACCATAACCACAACAAACATTTATGCAGAACCCTAATCCCTCTGGAGCGCTGCGTAGTGGCAGGCTGGATGCAAGGGTGGAGGGGGCATGGGCAAGGCGAGGTGAGGGAAGAGACAGGTTTCTAGACGGAGGTGGAAGAGGTAGGTTTCTAGACGGATTTAAAGACAGATAGAGAGAGTCCGAGAGAGAGGGGTAGAGGGAGGGTGTTCCAGAAGGTGGAGGAAAAACTACTTGGGATGAAGTCTGGGTGCTGGATCATTCAATTGCCCCTGACATCACTTCCGGTGCATGTGGTACACAAAGCAAGTGATATCGGTGGCGATCTAATGACCCAGAAGGTGGTACCCGGTACCCACCAAAAAAATACAGCGATAAGTGATTCCGCGGGATAATGAAGCACCTTTTAACTGGGTTCCACCTTAATAAGACTCCAGATGGAGCTCAGTGCAACACACATCACAAGACCACATTGCTGCACCCAGCACAAAGCTTCCGAGAGAACATCACACTGAATGAAAGGTTTCACAGAGAGCTAAGGTTGATCCAAATTCGTCTCAGACACCTTCTGGTACTAAATTCCTACAAGGACTGGAATTGTCAACGATGCGCTGCAAGATTCTTCTGCGAATGAGACAACGCTGCCATTACCATTGCAACAACGCACCATGAGAAGCGTAAAATTAATCTGACTGAGGGTGGTCTGACAACCCCAGCTCATGTTTCCCATTAGCGGGTGAACAATCCAACCCTCGTCACGTCAAGTACGACATCCACGGGTCAAGCGGTGAACCCTTGGCCGCCCATCGCTGTGTTGGAGCGATGGGGAAAAGAAGAGAAAAGCCAGCTTGAGATTTCCACGGCCCGAGTGCTTGGAATGTGACTCATGAGAGTAAACAATACGCACCCAGAGTGAAGACACTTGAGTACAAACAGACCCGGAACCAAAGCATCTGGACCAGAACCAATCCAATGAGTGGCCTTTGCACCTCTTCCAAAATCACGGTTGTCACTACAACACTTGCCCAGCGCTCGATTCTTGGCTGCACCCAAGATAAAACGATGTGTCACGGTACATGACTCATAAAGAACGTTGTTTGCTCTGCTTTGAATCATTTGAATCATTCATTGCGAGGGTCCTAAGCTACCAGAGCAAACTTGGGCACGGCATACGGCTGAAACGAAGCAATCAGTCTTTTTTGTAGCGCAGGGAAGAGATACTGAGTGAGAGTTGAGCAAGATTCAGAAATCCCTCGCAGGACTTATTAATTGAATCAGGAAATGATCTCTCGTGCCTTAATTGAACGTTGCAGACCGCATTTCATAGCTGTCCATCAGAGAGGATGCTGCGCTCCCAGCTTTTCTGTAAAGAGCACAGCTCTGTTCTCAAGGTGGTTTTTTTTGTGGATCTCGTCCTTCCAGAATACCCATCCCATCACCCTCCCACCAGCAGCAGTATTGAGCTGCTTTTTCTTTTCCAAAAATGAGTCCAGTCACAATAATCATAATAATCCTTGCATTTGGTGCAGCACCTTTCAAGTCAGGAGGACGTCCCAAAGCACATCACAGGATATCATGTAAAGTGTAGTGGCGGTGTATTTTGTGGTGAACTCAGCAGCCGATTTGCCTGCAGCAATGTCCCCGTGAACATCCGTGAAGTGAGCGCTCGGTTTTATCCAGGGGATTGTCAGCCAGGACGTCAGGAGAGAGGGAGAGAATAGCACCCTGGGGTCTTTAATGCCCACCTGAACAGGCAGACAGGGTTTAATGTCTCATCCGAAGGACGGCACCTTTGACAATCCAATGCACCCCTAGCACTGCAATGAAACATCAACCAAGACTAGTTCACATTGACCAGGACAAAACTCACCTCTACTACATTGAATCTGGAGTAGGATTGGGTTTACAAGGTAGATGTAATTCTTGAAGCAAAACACACAGCATTAGGTCAAATCAGATCAGCCTTACCATCTCATTCAGTTGCAATGCACATCTGGTCTTACCAGAGTCAAGCACACAGGCAATGGCAGATTGCGAGTATATCACTAAATTAACAATGACAACCCATCCCGGAGGAAAGAGAAACATTGCCAACGGAAAGCGCTTCACAGAATATACTGTAAATTGACTGTGTATATTGTGGGCAAAACGCTGCAGTCAATTGCGCACAGCAGTGTCCCTCAGTCGTGGATTTTTTTTGTTTTTCTCAAAGCACTTCGCAGGATATACTGTAAAGTGCAGTGACTGTACATTTTCTGCGATATCACGTAGAATGCTATAACACGGAAACAGGAGGCCACTCGGTCCAACTAGTCTGTGCCAGTGTTCATACGCCACACAAGATCTCCCCATCACCTCTCCCAACGTTATTTACCTGTGAAGAAATCGACCATGAGATTTAAAAACAAATCCCCAAAATCAGCCCTTGCAGGAAATCACTTACTTGAGCAATTTGATGCATCATCGAATGATCATTAGGAAGAATCTCTCTCTGTGAGGAGAGCTTAATTTCATGGGGCTGTTTAATTCCTTATGTTTTAAGCATTAACTGTACAAAGCTGATCCTTTAATGTGCAATCAGCGACAATGAGCGCTGGATCATTCAACAGCGTTATCAAGAATCAGCGTTGCATTCTATCCCATCCCACCACATTTTCCAAACTACTCCAACACAAGATTAGACATGCGATTATCAGGCGCTATATCAAATGCAAGGATCATTATTATTATTATTATTATTATTAATAGGATTTTCTTCGAAAAGCAATTTTTTTTTGGAGGGGAAATCTTTCAATTGTTTATTTGAAAAAAGGAAGTTTCTCTTTCCCGGTTTCCATTTACTCTGGGAATTCTGTCTCTTGCAGGTCTTGAGCATTCCTCTTCACTCGTTGCTATTCTGATCGCTTTCCACAATCCAAAGGCTTTTCCCACGCTCCCCCGCCTCCGAGAGGCTTTCAAATCAATTTGATGTTAAAGAACTTGCCCCTAACCTTTGCAGGTATGCTCTCCCACGAGACGCTCGGGTAATATCATTGCTCATCTGTGCATCTGCCCTCCTGTATCTTTGTAGAGAATTTTACGAGTGGGAGGTTCAAAAGACTGGAGCATCGGACACCCTCGAGAACACATCAAATGCTTGCCACAGATCAGCTCAGAGGCCGCTTACGATGGAAAGACTACAACGGGAAGACTGTAATCGCAATGCAACCTTAAAGAGATCTGTAACGTACGCAGCAAGCATAATAATGCGTGATCTGCTGAGATTTCCCTGAGGTTTCCACCCACATTTGAACCGTTACTTTGGAAAGGTTCAGCATGTCCACTGTTAACACCGATGATCTTTTCCCGTTTGCATTGCTCAGTTTTTCGTTATATATTTGGAAAGAGGTGCTCATCACAGGGAGTAAATGATTGCCTGGTCATAGACTGTTATTTTGCTTCCCAAAACATTTCTTAGACTGGTACATTGTCGGACGTGCCATCCATGAGGCATTAAACCAAGGTCCCGTCTGCCCGTTAAAGTGGATGTTGAAGATCCCACAGCACTAGTTTCTCTCACCCGGTGTCTTGGCCAACAATCTCCCAAAATAAAATTGGTCGCTCAATCCATGGCTGTGTGTGGGACGCTGCTGTGTGCAATTAGCTGCGAGTTTCGCCCATAAAATATACAGTCAATTCACTTTACAATATATTCTGTGAAGCGCTTTGAGACGTCTTGAAGACGTGATAAGGCACTATATCAAATTATTTATTACTATACAACTATTATTTATAAGAACACTGTGATGCCGCTGATAGTTAAATCCTATGCTAAATTCAGCAGTGCTCTGGAGTGCTTTGGACCATTCTGGCTCACGGGTGTGGGGGGAAGCAACATTGGAGGTAATGAACCCGTTAGAAATTAATCAGGTAAAATTCATTAGCTGTGTAATCCAAGCATTAAATCTGAATCAGCCGTGGAAGGTATTTAGGTGAATAATGTGTAACCGTTGCATCACCTAGGCAAACCTCTACAGACACAGTTACATTAATATCCTTGGTTGTACTCCAATCTCAAGTTCTCTCTCTCTCGAGTCCTGTAGCGTAGTGGTTAGAGCCCTTGCCTCACAAGCGAAAGAACCTGAGTTCATTTCCTGGGCAGAGCGAAACCTTTGGCAAGTTTCCTTACTCCACACACCTCTGTTTACCTAGCAGTAAGCAGGAACCTGGTTGTTAGTCGATTGGCAGATCACTTTCCGGGGTTAATAATCCATCCCCCCAAAAAAGTGAATTGGTCACTCAATCCACGACTGTTTGTGGGACTCTGCTGTGCGCAATTGGCTGCTGCGTTTCACCCACAACACTTTATAACATATCGGTAGAGACACTTTAGAGACGTCTCAATGACGTGATAAGGCGCTATATCAAATGAAAGGATTATTATTATCTAGTTTCTGCAGAAAATTGGAATCTCTATCGCAGAGGGTGGATACGATTCACATGTATTATTTGAACTCCCCCACAACATACTTCGTTTTTTTTTAAACCAACCTGCGTCTGATAATCTCCTGGATTCAATCGGCAGGATGCATCCCTCCGTGGCGGGGGCGGGGGGGGAGAATGCATATTCCATTAGCAGGCACAGAGGAAATTTCCATGCAAAGCTGTCCTTGTACTTACGTGGAACTCACAGTCTGGTTTGGATACGCCTAGATCACTGCGAACAATGTCCTCGGACAGCGCCCGACCAAACCGAAAAGCTGTACGAACACGCAAAGTCAAAACTCTAATCAACCCAGAAAGTCTCTTGGGGAGGCAATTCCTGCAGTTACTAATCCCTGCCAGTCGTTCCTTTAAATTATTGGGCTGAAATCTGATTTAAGATGCTTTGGGGAGATTGTTTACAGCTGATTACCAGCCAGCCGGGTGTTCTTCTCTTTCAACCTCAACCATTTTAAAAAGGCTTGGCACTGCTTGCAACCTGGCTGTTATCCTTGCGTGAAATCCCTGAGATCTGCAATGTGTCTGGGCTTGAAACCAGAAAAGGAGGGATGCTACTTCAGTGATAGGGACAGAGGAACACAGGAATTGCTAGACAAAAAAAAGGACTAAGGTCCAGCTCTTCGGCCCATCTGATCTCATCCCTGCAGAACACCAATCCTAACACCAATCCTAACCACCCCCCCATCAAAGCGTTACACTCAGGCGGTCTGGACCGTCAGCCTCTCTGCCCCCACCCTTTGGAACTCTGTCCCACAGTCCCGTGGCCTTGCTCCCTCCCTTGCCTCCTTCAAGGCACCATCTCAAGACCCTCCTCTTCAATCACCCTCCCGGCCCTACTCTCTCTCCCTCCTGATCCCAATCCCCAGCTCGGATCCAAATCCTTGACCGTCCGACACTTTTGGAAGTCCTCCCCACATGAAAGGCACTATACAGATATGATTGTAGTGAAGAAAAATGGCCTGAAATTGCCTTTGGAAAGCCTAAAGTCTTGCTCTTGATGCATCTGGAAACATTGGGTTTACCTTTTTCAATCCCATTTAAAATTAAACCTTAAGGGGCTTTTTTTTTGTACGTTATAAAATACGTTGAGGGGGTTTGGAAGCCCATGGAGTTTGCTCGGTTTCCCTTTACCACGCTGTGTTGCCGATCTCCTGTTAAGTCATCTGAAAACTGTGAGACCTCAGGGGGTGGGAGGAGGTGGTCGGGTACCAAACCAAGCAAATTTGGTAATAAATCAGAAGGAATCCTAATGTGTTAATAAAAGAGCGTCACTGTCACTTATTAAATATTAATTGTTCACACCAGGGATGACTGGTCACATTTTACAACACATCCATCTGACTATGTTGCTCGGATAAAGTGAGTCAGCGAATTTGGAGGTTTCAACCCAGACAGACAGAGAGTCATCAAGCTATCAGCTTGGCTTTTGCTGTGATTGACAATGAGTCACGTTTAACTTGTGCCGCTCATATATATATAATATATATAATATATATTTTAATACATGTATTATATATTATATATATATATTAAAATATATATTTTAAAATCTCTCGAATCTGCAGCAGCTTAATAGCAGACGCAATTTGCAGTCGCAGTGACCTGAAGAGCAGCGCAATCTATAACACACATCTGTAATTGAAATTGAACCGAACAGCAGGGATCGTTGAGAAACATTCATAGAAATAGGTTAACCGTCCCGAGAGGCTGGCTGTGCGTTGGATGAGGTAATGCTCTCTCAGCAGTGTTGGCTGGTGAAAAGTCTGTCTGTCTGTCTGCCTATGTATTTATTTATTTATTTTAAATGCTACTTGTCACTTAGTGCCAGGCTTTCGAAATCGCACAAAGCTTAACGCAGGGAACTTAACCCTGACGTGGAACGTGGAATATGAAATGCGCTGATCGATGAGAATGAGAAATCGCCCACAAAAATCTGTCCTAAGAGCCTATCTTTCTGACCGTGCCTTCGGCCGCCTTTCCCCCCCCCCCACCCCCACTCCAAAGCCCCCCCACCACCACCCACTGTCCCATCCCCCTACCACTCAGGTGCCCAATCTGCTGTTTGACACTCTGTGTGACTTCCTCCTGATTTGAAAGACACTAGACAAACATAAAATCGCACAAAGCTTAACGTATTTCGAGAGGAGTCCTGTAGCTCAGTGGTTAGAGCACTCGCTTTGCATGTGAGAGACCTGAGTTCAATTCCAGGCAGAGGGCGAAACCTCGGGCAAGTTTCCTTACTCCACACAGAGCCTAATAATAATCCCTCCAAAACAAAACAATAATTGGTCATTTTCAATCTACGACTGTTTGTGGGACATTGCTGTGCGCAATTGGCTGCCGCGTTCGCCCACAATATACAGTGAATTCACTTTACAGTGTGTTCTGTGAAGCGCTTTGGGACGTCCTCCCGACGTGAAAAGCGCTATCTCAAATGCAAGGATTATTATTATTATTATAAAATGGTTCCCTCTGGTAAAACTAACGAATTTGCTACTCGCCTGTTGACGGTGCGTGGTAGACTTTCTGGTGATAAATAACGAATGCCTTTGTAAATAATAAATAGCGTTGCATTATAAATTTTGAATTCAATCATGCATATGAAATTGTTCCAGGGTTGTTTGAAAGCTCACGGGGCACGTTTGCCAAAAAGTGCTGTGCGTTGGAACGGATTTGCTGGGTGGCACGTGCTGAGCAGAACATATTGTCCTTTCATGACTATAATAAAATAATAATCCTTGCATTCGACATCGCTCCTTATCAGTTCGTCGAGACGTCTCAGAGCGCTTTCTCAGGGTATATTATCACGTGAATTGGCTGTATATTTTGTGGGCGAAACCCGGCAGCCAATTGGGCACAGCAGCGTCCCACAAACAGTCGTGGATTGAGTGGCCTTATTATTTTTTTAAGGTATTATTACTCATGGAAAATGATCCGACAATCGACTAACAACCGGTATGCTAATTCACCGCGAGGTAAATAGAGGCAGGCGGAGTAACCAGAGGCTTGCCTAAGGTTTCACCCCGCCAGGAATCGAACCCGAGTCCTCTTGCTTGCGAGGCGAGTGCTCTAACCGCCGCACTACGGGACTCTACTATTCCAAGATTGACTGTTGCCAAGTGTACAGCAGCGATCTTCAACTGCCCATTATCGTTAATTAATAATTATGAATTAATAATTAGCCTAAATTTAGAAGCTCACTTGAAGAAAGTAGCAAAATGTATAGTCAATTCACTTTACAGTGTATCCTGTGAAGCACTTTGAGACGCCTGATAAGGCGCTGTATCAAATGCAAGGATTATTAATACTATCAACCCAATTCCTAGCGTTGGGGATGATTCACAGAGGCTTTGCACCCAATAAGGAAGAATTTTCCCAACTGAGCTCAACTGACACACCGACAAAGAGAGATTAGTGGGTGAAGGGAGTTTGTACATGATACATTTCTCACACAGACTGGCACGCCCAAGTCTACTGGCTTTGGTAGCTTGCCTCACCCACCGTGTACGTAAGATAAGAAAGCAATTAAAAATTAAGCCTCTGCTCTCCGGGGGGGGGGTGGGGTGGTAGTGGTGATGGGTTAGGGGAATTATTGGAAGAAAGCTCCTAGTAATCATCCATTACTAAAAGAACCCTCGCCCCAGAGAATTGAGCGGAATATCACATTAAGAGTTACAACACAAACATGTGGTCACTGAACGACAATAACATTATCGAATTTCCCTACGATGAATTCACTAGATTCACCAGAGAAGGCCACCGTTCCACAGCAAAAGGTGTGGCGAGTGAGAGGACTTTTCAAGGACAAATAAAATTAGCCGGTCACTTCACAGACTGTTTGCTGGGACGTCGCTGTGTGCAAATTGGCTGCCGCGTTCGCCCAATGAAGGCACACGGCCACTCCACGTTACACTACATCCTGCGAAGAGCTTTGGGACGTCCTCCCAAATTTGAGAGGCGATGCACCCAATGTGAGGATTATTATTTTATTTGACCTTATCCAAGAAACATAGCTTTCCCGGGCAGAAGGAGGCCATTCAGTCTATATAATGTCACTACTGTTTGCTCGGATTAATCCCCCATATCTCCCCCTTCTCAAAATTAGTATAATTAATTGTGTTGTTATATTTGGGATAAGTGGGATATTTTAGGAAACTCCATCCTGGAGTCTGTCCCTCCCCTCTGCCCCCTCCCCCATTTCAAGGCTTGTCTCAAAACATACCTCTTTGACTGCTTCTTTACATCATGTTACATCAGGTGCAGCAGCAAGTTGTGGGTTCAAGCCCTACGTCAAGACATTTGAGCTCACAGTCCAGGCTGGTCATCCAGTGCAGTGCTGGGGGGAGGGGAGTAGGGTGGGGTCAGGGGGGAGGGATCTAGGGAGGGAGGGGTGGAGGGGTGTAAAGTGATGTTGTTAAAGTTGCTCTATCTTTCTCCCACACAATGTATTTTTAGTAACAAGCGAATTGACTAAGATTAAATGATCCATCTGTTACTATGCAAGAGTTGCGCAAAAAGCCTAGGAGTGAAATATTATTTGGGGTTAACTGGCTGAACGTACAGAATATTTGGCACAGGATTAATGAATGTTATTGTCCTCCTGACGACATGCGAAACACTAACAATGTGCAGCTAATTTACCAGAGCTTTTAACTGAAATAATCCCTTTTGCTACCGCGATTTATCATGACGTCGAGATATGTCTCAAAGCGCTGGGCACAGCTGTTAACTGAAGCGAGTGTTGCAGCCGGTGAGACACAGGTGAAGTTTCTCCCCCAGTTTCCAGGCCAATGATCCTTCACTTGGAATCGTCTCAAAGCGCTTCAACAGGATAAACTGTAAAGCGTAGTGACTGTGTATTTTGTAGGCAAACTGGTTAAGTGAGAAAACAAGAGAGAGTGGAGTGTCAGCCTACGCTGTATGAGCTCAACTCCTAATGAATGAGTTGGACTGATCTTCGAGGAAAGGAGTGATTGGAGGGGGTTTAAGAGATGGACAGAGAGTGAGTGTGAATGTGTTTGTGGGTGAGAGAGAGTGTGTGTGTGTGTGTGAGAGTGTACGTGTGAGTGTACATGTGAGTGTAGGTGTACTGATCAGTTCTGACTGCACAAGAGACACGAAAGAACACAGCGGCATCGGGAAAGCAACTTTAAAGAGGTTTCCAATTACTTTTATTTCGTAAATGAGCACAGCACAGGTAGAATTAAAAAAAAAACTATTTCAGTGCCAGATGCCTGACAACATTTTTTCTCTCTTTTGTTTTTTTAATTTTTCTCGTGTGGCCGTTTAACTTGGAATAAAACAGTTTACAAAGTGGAAAGACAGACACTACGCAGCTTAAAAGGACTAACAAGTCTACGAGAGAGTTATATACAAGACGACTGAAATACATTTCGATATATTTCCTATTAAAAATATTTACATGCTTCTTTTGAAGGTGGAATCATTTCGTGAACGAGATACACTTGTGCCAGTTTTTGGAAGCGGCATTTCAATTTCCCTTTCAACTCACATTGTCAGCTCGGAACCCTTATCAAACAAACACACGTTTATTCCCACACCCACCCCCCCCACAACCCCTCCCTCCCCGCCCCCGGCCAGCCACCGCCACTGACGCTAAGACATACATTAATGCCATTAAAATTTATTTTTTTTATTATTATTTATTTACAGAATAAATTTTTCCAGAGGTTAGGATTTATTAGACAAAAACGCGTGAATTTCCATTCGGTTTTTGTGTGTGTGTGTGTGTGTGTGCGTTGATGTCAGTAAGTGATAGTATGTTCCCCGACTATACCTCCTGCTTCAACTGTCCAATACTGTACAGTTTTTTTTTTGTCCAACTAGGCAACAATTGACTTTATAGTAAACTTCTGATAACTCGACCCTGCCTTAACTTGTCACTACAACTTAAGTCATCATGCTCCTGGCCACATTTATTGATGCATTTGTACATTTGCCTAACTCGCCACTGAGTCCTTTTCCCTTGGAGCGACGACTTATCAGGACTTTACCGTAATTAAGACTATTGAGTGCTGCTCCATCTACCCTGTAGAGCTCTTGGGAGAGGGGTGGGAGTGGTGAGTGGGTCATAAACGTATTGTAACAGCTCTCGCTTAAGCCACTGAGGTAGCTGTTAGAAACAGTGTAGTCTAAAGAACGACAGTGGATCTTGCTATTAACAGTCCACCCCCACCCATCTCTCTAACCTCTTGGCGACTCTATGCACAATTGAATTGCTAAGTGAGAAAGCGATAGGTAAATGTGTTTCTGTTGCGGGAAAAGCATCCCAAGGTGACTGTGTGTTCACCATCAATGGGATTCCTCCACAGCAGAGCTGGCAATCGTCCAACCTTCCTTACGGGGAAATGTGAGTTGGGTCTCTCTCTGGGAATTGGTTTTATGTGAAAAAAAGGCAATGAAAATGCATCCCCTTTTCAAGATAATCTACCCCGCCACACACACACACACACACACACAGTCCGCACTCACGCGCACACACACACACACACACATTCTGTTTTTGATTGTCTCAATTCACAGATCTCTGCTATCAAGGTCATTTTGTGCTTGTACAGAGGGAAGGAAGCAAGATGGATTTGGTCAGTTGGTCTATTGCCTTCCGCATACCTTGGTCCCAGGTTAAATGACCTCCCGGCTGTACAACTGAACGAGAACAAAACTTCACCAGCAATTGGAAGAAAGCAGTAAAATCCACCAACTCCACATTGATTGTTACAATGAGACCCCAATCACTTAAGCCACCAGGTCAACTGATCCTTTGGCGTCCAAAGGAGACGAGAGTTTTACCCGATGGGAGAAATTGGTAACAATTTCCTGTTTGAGGGATGCCCACGGCTGGAGGTGCCACCAGTTCCAAGCATCTGGGTGACTGATGGACTATCAACAATTTATTGCTTGCCGGCCAAAAATTCTAGCAATGCAAACTGTTCGGTCAATTTGAGATAGGAAATGAGAAAGGCCAAGTGAGTCCTTATCCTTCAACTTATCTGATTCCTCTCCCAAAACACCAGGTCATCTCATTTCCAAACCTCGGCCATTAGTTAGCTGATTGACTCAAAGTGACCTCTGTAATCCCTTCGCAGGTTGTCTCTGCTTCCGATCAGACCAGCCATAGAGTAAATGGGGGTGGGGGGAGGCAGGGATTTCTACCTGAAACTACCAAGGCAGCTGGCTCGGCTGTTCGAGCAGGAAAAAGACTCCGTAGTTGAGTTCTTTCCTTGCTGATAGATTACTATTAAGCTTTAAGCAGCTCAGAGACAAAATTGATGCACTTGTCAAAGCTAATGTATTTCAGCGTTCATTTATGCATGTACCCCCGCCCCAATTGGAACTCCATCCCCGAATCCCTCTGCCTCGCCTCTCCCTCACCTCCTTTCAAGACCTTCCACCCCCACTCTACCATATCCTCCAACCCTTTTGATTTCAACACCCAACTCGGGTGCAAACCCTTAACTGTCCAACTCCTTGGGACGTTCTTCCAACGTGAAAGGCGCTATATAAATACAATTTGTTGTTGTTGTTGTGCACAAATACAGGGCCAGACACCAAGTAACCAGTCTGATATTTTCTGAGGTTATTGTGCCATTCATTAGGAAAACTACAGAGCATATTGATTAGAGCAAATGCAGACACCAACTATTGTTGTTAAATCACTGCAGCACTGAAAAGCACTCAACCCAGGAGTTTGAGGCCAAATCGTAGGGTCTGTTGCTGAAATCAGTCAGTTCAGCAAAGACCTGGGAGGGAGTCTAGACCTTCACAGTGTCTATACAGTAGTCACTCACTGGATAAACTCGCTGAGACATCAGGTGATGGTGGGGGGGGAAAGTGAGTATCTCTCAATAAAAGCGGGGGGAAAAAAACCACACAAGCATAAAGTCATTGCGATGTGAATCCTTACCTGTCAAGGCCAGATCATAAAAACAGCTCTGCTGATCTCAACAAACACAGTGCATCACTCTCCAGCTCTGAAACCCATCATCCATTTACTGACCTTCCAATCGAGGAGAGAGCTGGGCTTCTGTCTAACTCGCTCATCTCAAATCTCTCTATACTTGTCCCAGCCAAATTGCCACCGCACACTCCTGTAGAGCACTCGCTTTGCAAGCGAGAGACCGGAGTTCAATTCCAGGCAGAGGGCGAAACCTTGGGCAAGTTTCCTTACTCCACACAGAGCCTAATAATAATCCCTCCAAAACCAAAAACAATAATAAATTGGTCATTTTCAATCTACGACTGTTTGTGGGACATTGCTGTGTGCAATTGGCTGCCGCGTTCGCCCACAAATATACAGTCAATTCACTTTACAGTGTGTTCTGTGAAGCCCTTTGGGACGTCCTCCGACGTGAAAAGCGCTATATCAAATGCAAGGATTATTATCATTATTATTATTATTATGCTCAGCTTCTCCTTACACACTGTGACGAGTAAAGGTGGATTTTCAAATGCTGTGGCTCTCATGTTGACAAATGGAGGGGGTTATTCACATATGGGGAGAAATTCTATCTGCATCTGAACTTAACTCGATTTTTAAGCCTCCAGAATTTGGCAAATTCTTCGATGTGGCCTTGATTTGGAACCTTTTCTGTTCTCTTTGTTCTCACCAAATTCTGTGAAATACTACTTGAAATTGAGTGAATCGAATATATAATAATCCTGCAGATTCCACCCCGCCCCCCACCCATTTTCCCCTAAAACCCCCGCCTTTCTTCCAAACTCTGGGGATAGATTGAGGGAAAGGGTCACAGATCCAGTGATTGAGTTTAGGAAAAACGTAGAATGTCACGCACTCTGCTGGTGAATATCCAAGTGGGAATGGGAGCAATTGGATTTATTCATTAGTTATTCCTAGAACTAATCCACCCGCAAAAAAAGATGGGAGCACTTGGGGTGTGGGGGGAGAAGGAGGTAGATTGAGTGGAGGTTTGGCAGGCGAATAAATGGTGAGGAGCCTCATTGTCGGATGCCCCTCTTGACCTCTGTTTGATGTTTGCACACGTTTAAGTAAACGATTTTGCGAGGAATTCTTCTTATTTATCGTCACTGTTAATATTCCAATTCAAAAAATCGCAGCTTCTACATGGAGTGAAGCAACCTGCGGTGAGACGTGCTTCAAAGCAGTGAACTTGGTAAATATTTAATGAAGGCTATTGGTGATATATATATATATATACTTTTAAAAAAAATTGCAGAATAGAGAGAGAGAGAGAAAGAGAACAAGAGAGGCAGAGACAGACGGAGGAGAGAGAGAGAGAGAGATAGAGAAGGAGGGAAATGGATGAACAAAATATTTCTGCTCAGAAATGAACAGTCACTTGGCAATGATGATCTAAAAAGGTTGCAGTGGGAAGGCTGCATTAGGAAAGTGTGTGACACACATACACACACACACACACACACACACACACACACACACACAAGTATTTCCATATCCCTTCTCTGGGGAGATCTCTGGGAACTCCTCTGTTGTTTTCACACTTTTCCCTGGATGACGGTTCAACGATTCAACTTGTTGCTTGTGTTCACACACACACACACACACACACACACACACAAACATGCGTCAGGTTAGAACAGAGGTTAACAAGTTTCCTTTGAAATGCAAACCGAGGGGGGGGTGGGAGAACTTCCCAGCTGGTAGGTCTATCTGCCTTCGCAATGCCCTGCCCGGTCCTCACTCATTCACTCACTCACACACTCACACTCACTCACTCACTCACTCACTCGAACATCTACACGAGACACTAAACCTACTGTAGTGCTGCTGTCTTCTAAAAAGCAAACAGTGTGGAAATCGTACAAGTTTCTAGCCATCGTGTGGAGCCATGGGGTGAAGGGTGGGGTGGGGGGGTATGTGGGGTGGGGTAAATTTGTAAATTTTTTTTTTGTTCATCATTTAAAAAGAAGTATCTGTTCACAGTTCGAGGCACTGGTGATTGTTTTTTTTTATGCATAGAACTCTTCCTGCTTGTCAGGTTTTTGGTACGCTATGCTCGCCTGCTTTGGCTCTTCGAGCGTGTAGCTTCCTTCGTCCTTTTTCTTCATTCGGTAGATGAGCAGCATGACCAGGAAGGCCGCAAACAGGGCCCCCACCACCCCGCCGACGATCACAGCTGTGGGGAGAGAAGGAAGGAAATATATTATTAATGATAATAATAATAGTAATAATGATAATAATCACCCCTGCATTTGATACGTACGGCGCCTTATCACGTTCTGGAGACGTCTCAAAGCGCGTCACGGAATGTAACTGAGAGCGGAGTGACTTGTGTATTTTGTGGCCGAAACGGGGCAGTCAGTTGCGCCCGGCTGTGGACTATCCGCAAAACATCGAACTTAAATCAGCGCTTATTTTAAACGTGGTTTCAACATCTCAAAGGCTCGTTAGGATGAGAAGGGGAGCCCCTCGCATGGTAGGGAGAAAGGAGGAGAAGACACAGTTAAATGGGTGGCTGTTTCCCCCCACCCCCCGGACGGTGATCCAAAGACTGAGAGGGAGCGTGCGAGGGGTGGAGGTGAGGTGAAATAAAAAGAGCGCAGGTTACCTATTAAAACCTCTTTCCTCTCCAGGATGTTCTTCTGAGGCAACTGTGCGGCTGACGACGAGATGTCGGTGTCTATGGTATTGTCTATCGCCCCCGGGAGGGAGTTCTTGCCAGCCACCTTGTCCGTGGGCTGGGACACGACAGCGATCACTTCGTTGCTCCCCTCCGAGTTGTCACTGAAGGCAAAATCTCCGCTCGGAGCCCCTCCCGCTGGAGCCTCCACCTCATTAGTGACCGTCGTGTCCGCAATCACGTCCCACGATTCCGTCTCCTGCGCCGAGGAGAGGAAGAGAGAGAGAGAGAGTTCACTGCCAGAAAGTGATACCATGGACATCTCCACAGCCCACCCCATGATACAACAATATTCACGATCTTTACGATCACCCCCCCCATCCTCGCCTGACTCCACTGGCTTCCCATCGCACAGAGGATACAGTTCAAGATCCTGGTCCTCACCTTCAAAGCCCTCCATGGCCTCGCTGCCCCTTATCTGTACGACCTCCTAACCCCCTACCAGTCTGCCCGCTCTCTCTGCTCAGCGGGCTCCGGCCTGCTTCACGCCCCCCCCCACCACCTCGCTCGCCCCACGATTGGCAGGCGGGCCTTCCGCCGCTCTGCCCCCACCCTCCAGAACTTCATCTCGCAATCCCTCCGCCTCGGCCCCCCTCCCTCGCCTCCTTCGAGACCCATCTCAAGAGCCTCCTCTTCGACCGTACTTTCAATCTCCCTGCTTCCACCCCCCCCCACCCCACCCCGCCCTCCAACCTTCCCGATCCTGACCCTCAGCCTCGGGGGTCCGAAACTCTGTCTGTCCAACACCTTGGGACGTCCTCCCGACGTGAAAGGCAATATGCACATGTAATTGTATTGTTGTTGTTACGCTTGATACAGCGTCTCTCACATCGGGAGGACGTCTTCACTGATTTACTGGAAAGACCGTGTACAAACACGGCAGTCGATTTGCGCACAGCGACAGCCTTGCAAACAACCGTAAGGAGAGTGAATTTTGAACAATTAGGATGGCATAATAGGATATGAAAAATCCCTACCAAAAGCCATGTCTGACACGGATACACACGTACGCACACAGGACACATCCAGGGCACACGTTAAAAAAAAGAAAAAAGAACAAATTGCATTTCCGTAGCGCCATTCACGTCGGGAGGATGTCCCAAAGAGCTGGAGAGTGGAGGGTTTGCATCCAGGCTGGTGCTTGGAATGAAGAAGGGGTGGAGGCGGGGGCTTGGGGAGGGGGAAGATGACTGAAGACTCACACCATGCACGTGCACACACACACACACAGGCCCAAACACACGTAAACACAGACACGCTCACTTATGGACATACGGCACATGCACACACAGGTGCACACACACACGTGCGCGCACACACACTCGCACGTAATCGTTTGTTCCTTCGCACTGAACAGGTTTGCAGACGGCAGTGAGAGGAACAGCCAAAGTGAGTCAGCTCGTAGCTTCTTGATGGGTGGAGGATGCGGTACTCAGCTCCATCTGGAGGAGTCAGAGTCAGAAGACCACAGACAGCGAGTTCACTCCAAGGGGAAGACAGATCGAGAGAGTGGGCAAGAAGCTTCCTTCACAGACAGAGCACATCTCGCAAAGTCTACAGTCACTCCAGCATTAATCGGAAGCTTAATATATTTTTACAGCAATGTGCCTTGGAGATCAGAGGCCGGGATAAAACCCAGTCGAAGCATTTTTTTTCCCCATCCCATCTGCTTCGAAGAAGATTAAAAAGGAGTGAGTGACGGAGGAAGAGCGAGCAGTGAATCTCGGGCGAGATGGAATATTAAATCCATCTTGTTGTGATAACAAGGCAGCGCTGAGTGGGTCGTTGAACTTTCATTTACACACGGCCCTCAAATCTGATCGTTTAAACGTCCTCTGCTCTTCAAATTTCAATAATTCACCGCCTGTAATCTGGGATTAGATGTGTTTTCACTTGCAGCAAAAAAAAAACCCCACAGAGATTCATATAAAAACGAGAAGATTAACAAGAAAAAGAAATGAAAGTGAATAGAAGAGTTCCTAGCGTTTCAGAACATGGGTAATTAAAACATCAACCTTTGCTTTTTCTTTGGGAAAGAAACCCCCCCCCCACCACCCTACAAAATTTAAATCCACTTCTGTGCCGGAGATGTTTCAAAATTCCCTTTGGGAATGTCGACGGTTATTGTGAAATTATCGATGTTTGGCGCAGCGCCTTTCAGTTCAGGAGGACGTCTCAAAACGCTCGACAGCTTTTGAACTGTAACTGCGTACTTTGCAGGCAAACGCGGCACATAGCAATGTCCCACAGAGGCCAACAATCCCCCCTGAATTTTATTTTAATCCGGCGGGGGGGTGGGGGGGGGGGGGGTGAATGTTGGCCAGGTCGCTGGGAGAGAGAAAAACTCCCTTCTCCTTCACGGGCTCCTTAACGCCAACCTGTAGGAGCACAGCTAACGGCTCATTTCTTTTTTCATCTCGAAGGACAGTACCTCCCACACACGCACACGCACACGCGCACTGCGGCCACGCAGTTCCTAACGTTCCCACATTCCTAACACTAGATGCAATTTTAAGCCTCTTTGAAACGCCAGTGGAGCGACGGGAATGGTGCAGTAGGTGTGATCCGGCACAGGAGGGCGCTTCACTGCTCGCGGTCCCTCCAGTAGTGTCGAGGACCTCACTCACGAAGCCCCTTGGGGGGCTTTACTCTGGGTGGTCCTCGTGCTGAGCTGGGCTGGGCTGGGCTTACCTGGCTGGTGCTTGGCGCTCTGGGGAGGGGAGGTGTTATTGTTGTTGTTGTTGTTTGGCGCTGGGTTGGGCGGGGCTTACCTGGGTGGTGCTGGGGACGACCAGGAGGCTTTTACTGCTGTTGCTGCTGATGCTAGTGGCGGTGGAGGTCTCCTCGGTCGCCGGGGTGGTCTGCGGAGCCGCCGTGGCGGAGGGTCTCGCCGTCCCTCTGGCGTCCGGCGGGCTGCGTTTGGTGGTGATCGCCGTCACCCCGGTCGTTACCGGCACCACGGAGGCAAAAAAGTCGTCGGTGCCGGCGTTGGTGGTCAGTTCCTGAGGCCCCCCCGTGGAGGCGGCCGGTGCTGTAGCCGGTCTTGTGGTGGTGATGAGCGCGGTGGCGAAGCCGGTGGGGGCCGATGTCCCTGGGATGGCCGTGCTCTGCTCCCCCTCCCTCTCCTTCGCTGCCCGGCTAAGGGCAAAGGTAAACGGCTGGGCCGAGTTATAGACCGAGACTGATGGCAAGGAGGTCACCATCCACCCAACGTCCGTGGTCGACCTCAATTCAGTCTCGCTGTCGGGGTCTGAAACATGGGCGGAGGGGGGGGATGGTGAGGGGGTGTGGGGGGGGGAAGAGAAAGAAACTCTGTGTTATTCCTGACCATCCATCGGGGCATTAGAATCATCGCACCTTGTTTCTCTCGCCCGCTCGCGAAAAAACCCCCAAAAAACAAAATGATCAATAAAAAATAACTGTAAAGAGACATGAACCGCCGAATTTTATTCTACGAGTAGCTCATGAGAAAGGAACTGTAATGATAATAATGAGCTTTGGCTCCTGCCAACCTGCACCGGGAAATTTCTGGCATGAGGTAAGGAGAGTGCGACCCTCCGGAGAGAATAGAGGGAAAGAGAGCGAGAGTGAGAGAGAGTGTTCCCGACCACGGGGAGACTTCCACGTGGAGGTGGCAGGTGAGGAACCCTCGGTCTGGTTTGAATACTCGGAAGGCAGAGAACCTCGGAGGGGGGTTGGGGGCGGGGGAGGTGGGGAGGGGAGGGGGGGAAGTTGTCCCATTGTGGGCTGGGGGATGGAGGTTGGGGGTGGTGGGGGTTTATGGCATTGTCCCTGGGGTTGAAACGCGTCTTGTGGAGAAGCCGCTTTCCCTCATCGCGAGGCCGAGGAGCTCGGGCCCAGCTGCTGACCATCAGCAGCCGTTGCTGAGATACGGAGCCTCTTGAAGCAGGGCTCGGCGACTTAATTTGCGAGGAGAGCCGGCGAGGACGGAACGAGAGCAGCACAGACTGGGGAGGGTGGTGGGGAGAGAGCTCGGACTTGAAAGGTTCTTTTCCCGGTGCCGCAAGAATAAGGGGAGGCGGTGGGGGGAGGCGGGGGGGGGCGCTCAGAAGCACGGTTAAAAACACAACGAAGAAGGCTCACATCCTGATCCCGAGCCGGAGTAGACGGTTTCATCGTCGTCATCCAACCCCGAGCCCTCCTGATCCTCGAAGGTCGTAATGTCCCGCGTCTGTCGGGACACGCGGTAACCCTGGGGAGACAAAACGAGCAGCGACACCCAATTACCATTGCTACAGCGCCTTTCACCCCGTGAGTGAGAAAAACACAGTGAAGCCCACCCCTCACTCCCCAGCTCCCCCCATCGAATCACTGTTATAAGAAGAGGAGCCGGGATAGGGTTTCATAGAAGTTGCCCGTCCTCAGCTGGAATCTGTTCAAGTATTTGAGGAAAAATCCACCCACACGTCCAGGCAGACGAGATGAGTGCGTTTCATCTCATCGGCTGTTTTCCTTTTTAGGGAAGATATTCGAGGATGGCCCCCGGTCGCCTCTGAGTACACAGTCGCTGCGCTGTCCGCAGTAACAATCATAATCATAATAATCCGTGTATTCGAGAGAGCCGCCTTATCGCGTCGTTGAAACGTTTCGAAGCGCTTCCTCACACAGCATATTGACTGTGTATTTTGTGGGCGAAAAGGCAGCAGTCAATTGAGGGGTCAGGAAACTTGCCTAAGGTTTCGTCCCGTCCCAGGATTGAACCCGGGTCCTTTTCGCTTGCGAGGCTCCGCAACTACAGGACTCCAATCCTGTTTAAGCGCTTTGAGGCGTCTTCCCTGGCGCGAAAGACGCTGCGTCAAACGCGAGAGGTGGACTGTGTCACCGGCCGCTTGGCAACGAGGACCGAGAGACGGAGAGAGAGAGCGAGCGAGCTCGGGTCACGAATGATTTCAGGGCGGCATCTCCAAGCGCCTCCCGGGGCAAGTGTAGTGACCGCGCAGTGTGTTTTGTAGTCGAACGCCTAAACCGTTCTCGAGTGGCTTGTCACTTTACCGGGCTCGATCCACATTCCCCCCCCACCCCACTCTATAAATAACAAAATGGCTAACACTGCTGATCTCTCACATCTACTAGTCCCCCCACTCACCCATAATGACACTCCATTCCCTCACCCCCCCCCCACACCCCAACGGCAAGTGGCAAAATCGATGTCAGGATCCGTCTCTCTGACCTTGTGAATTTCTCAGTAATAAGGACCAGCTGCAGTGGAACCTCAGGGCCCTTTTCTTTTTAAACTGTTCCAGGAACGCCTCCCACTCTCCGATTGCATCCAGATGGACCGACCGCAGGCTTGATTTGCAGATTCATTGGGGCCCGAATCTCTCGCAAGCGGATTCTGGTTACAGGATCCCGCAGACCCCGGTCTCCCCCAGCAGGGGGGGAGGAGTGGGGGGGAAGGCTCCCCCGCTCTCCTACCGAAGAGAACGTGCGTAACAGACTCTACCCTCAAACTCGCAGTGAGCAGGAACCCGGTTGTTAGTCGATTGGCGGATCGCTTGCCGGGGGAATGATCCCTCCAAAAATAATTTGGTCGCTCGATCCACGACTGTTTGTGGGACACTGCTGAGCGTAAATGGCCGCCGTGTTTCACCCGCAGACGCACACACAGTACAGTCAATCCACTTCACAACGTATTCTGTGAAGCGCTTTAAGATGCCTCGACGGCGTGACAAGGCACTGTTATCAACGGAAGGAGTACGAATCACTACCGACAGACAGACCCTGGCGTTGACTAAGATATGGACGTAGGAGGCCATTCCAATTCATCAGACGGGCGTGGATTTTTAAAAAAAATATCCTTTTCCCACTCACACGTATAATATGATTTGGTGGGTTCAAATCCCGGCTCGACGTGGGGCTTGAATGCACATTATTCCAACTCCGAGGCGCGAGAGAGAGAGAGAGAAAGCTCTTCCGACTGAGCCAGGCTGTGAAGCTCTGATCGCTTGTCTGCGCAGCTGGCAGGCAAGTCTGCATGTTCAGACTCAAGCACATCGCTAACCTTGGCTGTCGGGATCTATCAGCCTCGCCTGATGGTCGAGTGCAACTCATGGCAATGCTCCAAACTGCCTCCGTGGCCAGGGCCTGAAACCTCACCTTGACAGCTGCTAATTTTATCACCGTTCCACAAAAATGGGTCAACTTAATATAATATTATAATAATAATAATAATAATCCTTGCATTTGATATAGCGCTTTTCACGTCGGGAGGACGTCCCAAAGCGCTTCACAGAACACACTGTAAAGTGAATTGACTGTATATTTGTGGGCGAACGCGGCGGCCAATTGCGCACAGCAATGTCCCACAAACAGTCGTAGATTGAAAATGACCAATTTATTAATTGTTTTGGGTTTTGGAGGGATTATTATTAGGCTCTGTGTGGAGTAAGGAAACTTGCCCAAGGTTTCGCCCTCTGCAAAGCGAGTGCTCTAACCACTGAGCTACAGGACCCCCCCTCCCCCCCCCCACTCCCCCCCAACGACCCTCGCCCAAAGGTTTATCTCCTGCTTAGCCACAGGCCAAGAGAACGCCAACTTGTCAAGAGCGCTACCAGTCACGTGGCACTGTTTGAGTCACCTTGGGCCTCAAATTCCAGCCAGCCTTAGCCCTCGTGCGAGTTTGTCTTAAACGTAAGATTGTGGACAATTCTGAAATCCAGCTTCCGACAGGGAGGAAACTGGGACTCAAGACACCCGGTCTCGCAATGTGTTGCTGTTTTCACGGCGTAAAGCGTATCCCTAAACCTCGACCCGTTAATATAAAATAATAATAGATAACAATCCTTTGATTTTGATGTAGAGCCTGATCAGATCTTCGAGACTTCTCAAAACGCTTGACAGAATACGATCTAATGTAAAGTGGATCGACTGTACATTTTGTGGGCGAAACACGCAGCCCATAAAATAAATCACAGGAACGTACAGACTGTTTTTAGGGTAATACTTGAACAAAGAGAAAGACAGCAATAAACGGGGTGTATACATCTCGGAGTGGGGCCATCCCGACGAGTTAATTCAAAGCAGTCGTGTTTGGCCCGAGCCTTCACACAGCACATGAGGGAATAACATACTTAGTGTTTGCTGAGTGATATACAGGAAGAATTACCAACACCAGTCGACCGAGACCTAACCCACAGCCAGATGCATCTGCTCATGAACGTATAAAGCCTGCAAACGATCAGGAACTCTCTCTCTCTTTCGCAAATCATGAAGGCTCTTTGAACTGAGAACACAGTAACAGAACAGACACAGTCTCACTGCGGTGGAGATTGGATGAACTGCATCTCTAACTGCAGCAGAAGTTGAATGGCCAATCTTACAGGGGGGGAGGGGGAGTTCTAACAACATAATAATAATCCTTGCATCTTATATAGCGCCTAATCACGTCGTTGAGCTGTCTGCAAGCGCTTCACGGAGTATATCGTAAAGTGGATTGACTGTATATTTTGTGGGCGAGACGAGACAGCCATTTGCGCACAGCAGCATCCCAGTTGTGGATTGAAGTGACCAAATTATTTTTATTATTAATCATTGGGGTCAGGAAACCCGGAGAAGCTCCCAGCTCTTTACTGAGTTGAGGCGCTCAGACGATCTTTAAGGTCCATCCGAACCGGGCAGTCAAAAGCTCGGTTCAATATCTAACAACGCAATGCTCCCCTCTTCCTCTCTCCCCCCCCCCCCACCTCATCTCCCCCCCCAATTCCCCCACCCCACACCCACCGGAAGGAAAGCCTGGAGTACGAGTTTACAAATGAACCCACGCTGGAAGAATATGTAGGTTTACAACGCTGTGCTCTTAAAATATTAGTGGGTGGGGGGGGGGGGGGAGGGGTTGGTTACGGAGCTGTTTGTTCACCCACAAAGAGGTCCCCACTCAAGCCATCGGCAAACCCGTCCTCCCAGGAATACTGTGTGACACGGCAATCAGTTCCACGTGCAGGCTGGCGCCATCCCTACATTTATTTTTCAAGGGAACGTCCTCTATCAATCACCCAGGGCCACGGGGGGTCTGCAGCAGTTTATTTCTTTAACCTGGAAGTCATTGCTTGTGATGTTGCCCTTGACCTGGAGTTATTAAGGCATGGCGTTGGCTGGCGCAGCAAAATTTATGCCTGTTAATCTGTGATGTGCTGCGTCCGGCTCATCAGAGGGTCAGAGGTTTGGGGTACAGGACAAGATTCCCGTAGGGGAGGGGTTGGGTTTCCGGGCTGGGTGAAACCTTAAGCAAGTTTTCCAACTCCACACACACGCCTGTTTACCTGGCAGTAAGTAGGAACCTACATTGGCGGATCACCTTCCAGGGGTAATAACCCCTCTTAAATAAATGCGGTCACTCAATCCACGACTGTTTGTGGGACAATTGGCTGCCGTGTTTCGCCCACAAAATACACAGTCAATCCACGTTACAGTATATTCTGCGAAGCGCTTTGAGTCGCCTGAATGACGTGATGAGGCACTGAATCAAATGCAAGGATTATTATTATTACGCACTGGGTACCACGGACACGTATCGCCCACAAAGCACGCAGTAAAATCCTGTGAAGCTCTTCCGAGACGTCTCAACGACGTGATGAGGCGCGATATCAAAAGCACCGGTTCTTCTTATATTATTACAACAGTCTCAAAGCTGAGTAGTAAAATTCTACGTTCCAATTGCTTCTGCTTTTAGCTTTCCATTACCTTTTGGACATTTCTTCTGCACCCCATTCCTTCCCCACTCCTCCCCCCCACCCAGCATATGGTACACATCACACACATGACCCGGGCGGTCATTTGTCAAATAAATAAACCAATTTGTGGCCTCAGGAAGTAAGGGGTCATAGGTTGCTCTCTTCCCAGTGCTCCTGGTTCTCAGGAAATCCACATACACGCGCGCACAGAGATCCTGTGTCCTCGATGGCTTGGTTGAGGTCATAGCTATTGAAGTCCTCGCCCACCCACCCCCCCACACTTTGCTGGATATGGGTAAGAAGTGCGGATAAAGATCTTCTGCCTCCGTACCATTCGTTCATTCGTTCATTCACTAAGTTGGCTGCCCACAGCTTATACAGTCAATCCATTTTACTACAATTTGTTCTGTGAAGCGCTTTGAGATGTCTCAATGATGCGACTGTATCAACTGCAAGGATTATTATTATTATTATTATTCACTCAACTTCTCCCTGTACCTGCCACATCGAGTCGAGATCAAACTAAAGGTAAAACGGGAAGTCCCTGGATGATCAGGGAGGGGACTATTCTTTTGGGTGGGAAACTGCCTCAACGGAAATCAGGTCTGCTCCTTGGTCCTGGGCACATTCACATGAGGCCACACATGTGTGTGTGTGTGTGTGTGTGTGTATATATATATAGATATCTTTGTCACACCAGATGTCCGATAGTCATTGACTCATTTCCCGTCCGCAGCCTGTGCATTGATCAGAAGCTACCAGTAGATTGTTAAACAAACTCCCCACCCTGGACATTCAACAGGTTCACGCCAAAAGTCCTGCGTAAACTTAAAATACAGACTCTTCTGCCTCCTACCCTCCCCATCCTTCCTGATCCCAAACACGATCTTGGGTGCGGATCCCTGACTGTCCAGCGCCTTGGAACGTCCTCCTGACATGAAACACTATACAAATGTCATTTACTGTCGTTCGTGTTCTCGTTGTTGGTCTGAATCCATTCCCAGGCGCTCTGCCCTGGCCATTTCTTCCCGCTGTGGCGGCTCACTAACCCACCAACGCAAGCAAACTAACCCAACTGCCGAAATAAAACTGTAAACGAAAGACGTGCCAATACTCCCCTCCTCCCCAGCACATTAAACGAGAGGGGAAAGCAATCAGACAGAGTGGGAAATGATGTCAGAGAAACAACTCAACAGTAAATCAGCCAAGTCAAAACAGAGGATATAAACCATCAGTTTAGACACAACGGAGTACTAACTTGCGGTACTCTCTGGCAATCTCAGACCGCCCCCCTCAATGGCACGTTCAAATTCTACCCATCTAACCTCTCTAGAACTCCCTCCCTCTTGGCCCCTTACCCTCCACTCATCTCTTTCTAGACAAAGAAAAAACAATAATAATTTGGTCACTTCAACCCACGCCTACTTGTGGGACGCCGCTGTGCGCAATTGGCGATCGCGTTTCGTCCATAAAATATACACTCAATTCGTTTTACAGTGTATTCTGTGAAGCACTTTGAGACGTCTGGAAGACGTGATAAGGCGCGATATCAAATGCAAGGATTGTTATTGTTGTCTGCGAGTCTTGTCTGAAAAACCTACCTCTGACAAGGCAGCTCCATCTCACGCCCCCCACTCCCCCCACACTCAGCACTGAATTGCAGTGTCAGCCCAGACTCTAAACATCTCCGAGCTTTTTTTTGTGTGAGGAAACTCTTAAGAGCCCAGACCATAACACAGCAATGAGTCAGTGACTCGAGGAGAGGAAAAGGGAAGAAACTTGGCAAAGAAAAGTAAGTCGCGTGGCTATTATATTCCAGCGTCAATAAAACAATTTGCATTTTGCCAGTAATGAAGTGCTGAGCATGTAATTTATGTAATTAGGGCTAATTATTTAGTTAGAGAAACAAATTTCTCATTGTGGCCTCGTTACCAGGCGATTGAATTACAGGAGCCAAGCAAAATAGCAATTTGACTTAGATCCGCTCTCTCACTCCCCTACCAGCTTGATGAGTATTTTCCCTCGTTGTGGAGTTTGAGCAAAGGAATCAACCGCTAATTCGTAATCGCAGTCACTGCTGAAGGGAACAACGTGATAAATTGAGTTTGTTTTAAAGGGGTTAGGAAGATAATGTTTATAAATCTGGATGACTCACTGTGGTACTTTAAGGGCTGTGTGCTTGGAAACTGCCCATCCTCCAAAGGTTGTGGGTTCCAACTCCCACTCTGGGTCTTTGGACTCACACAGTCCAGGCTGATGCTCCAGTGGGAGTTTTACGAGAGTTGTGTTAAGAGAGGTGTCATCCCCTCGGATGAAACTTTAAACCGAGGTCCCATCTGTATCTGTTCAGGGGGACATTAAAGAACCTTGACGCTACTCCAAAAGGTAAGTGAGTTTCTCTCTCCTGGTGTCCTGGCAAACAATTCCCCCCCCAAATAAAAATTGGTCACTCACTTCATTGGCTGTTTGTGGGGACGCTGCTGCATTCAAATTGACTGCTATGTTTGCTTCCAACACACACAGTTACTACACTTTACAGTATATCCTGTGAAGCACTTTGAGACGTCCTCCTGACATGAAAGGTGGTGCATCAAATGTAAAGATTATAATTATCATCATTGTTAATTATGGTGATGTTATTACAGTTTAAATCGCTCTAAAGAGGTTGTTTCTAAGTAGTTTTTCAGTGATGGTTCAGCCAGACCAACAAGACCAATAAGTCACATTACATATGAATAGATGTTATTTTCTTAGTATCTTTGAACTTCCTAAAATAGCTGCTTTTTGCAGGAGGTGGACCTTTTCTTAACCAGGTATTTTGTCAAGCCATTTCTGAATTTGCTGGGCAAAAGAAGACCCAGATCCATCCAGTTCTCCTTCCACCATCCCTGGCAGTCGCTTGACATGTTGTGTTCCAAACTACATTTTATTTTCAAACAGAACTCTTATCTAATTTGTTCTTGAAGCAAACAACCCTTTCTGCTTCCACCGTCTGTCTCCCTAGGGGTCCCGTTCCACACATTTACGACTCGCTCACTGAAGTAGTGTTTCCATAGATTTGTTCTGAATTTACTGCCCTTTCAGTCATTAAATGTTAACGCAGTCAGTCTTGCATCCGAATCCAACTCTCTCTCCCGGGAGTTACATTGATCGGGCGGTTCTCGCTCTGACACTTGCAAAAAAAAACAGACTCACAAAGGCCGTCTGTCGGAAGCCATCACAGTGAGTGCGACGGGTCGGAGGTTAGAGGTTGGATTTCCTGCTTGACCTGGCATAAACCTCAAAACAAGAGATGGCAAGAGGGCAATTCATCTAACTTGGTTTCCTGTTAGAAATCGGGATAAAGAGTTGAGTAACTCATTACAGGAGTCAGATGAATGTGTTTGTGTGGAGTGGGTGGGGGGGGGGGTGGGTGGAGGGTGAGTGGGGAGCAAGTCTCTACAATCAATTGGAACGCATCTCATTGACCCTCTTGCTATTTGGCTGCTTTACCCAACTCTGCCCCCTCTGAAAATCGGCAAAACGTCCTATTTCGGAGGTGCCGTCCTTCGGATGTGCCGGTAATAAACCGAGCGCTCGCCCGTGTGGATGTTTAAGATCCAGGCGCGTGAAACCGGTTTCCGACGGAACGTTTAGAATTTGTCTACAATCCTGTGTCGGGTCTCAACAATTTCAGACGCTTAAAAAAAAAAAAAAAAACGGCCTTGCAGGCTAAGACCGGGTGGAATTTGGGTGCGTCTGGGACAGGGTGGGCTAGTGACCTCTCCTCTCAATCCTCAAATACACAGACACACACACACACGAGCGCGCCCGCCCTATCCGCTTCTTAAGAATTCCTCTGTGAAGATATTAAAATATTCACAGCGTTAATTGGAAGGCGTTTACTACAGTAAGAGCTCGTTATCGGCCGTCTGCCTCCTTCCTCAACCAAACCCCCAATTGAAATCCCACAGCCTTCCTTTCACAGTCTGTGGGGTCCACTCTACTCGAGGGTTAAATATAGCCTTTTCTCGGCGCCCTTTGTGAATGGGATTTCCTATTTCGACGACTCAGCAAAAAGAGATACTCTCTGAAGCTATCAGCGTACGAAGAATTCCCGCCTCGCATTAAAAAANTAATTTCGGGGGCAATGATCAATGATGAATAGGAACAATGCGCCGTTAATTAAACCGAGAGCTTCCTCGTGTGGACGTTAAGCATCAGAGGGTGACAGGAATGCTTCTGATACGCAATAATCCCTGTGTTTGATACATCGCCTTGTCACGTTGTCGAGACAAGCTCAAAGCTCTTCACAGAATTTACGGTAGGGTGCAGCAGTGTTAAAACGAGGTCCTGTCTGCCTGTTCGGATGAAATTTAAAATGCGGATTCAGATGCGGTACTCCTCGAAAAGAGAAGGGAGTTTCACTCTCTCCTGGTGTCCTGGCCGACAATCCCTCCCCCCACCTCAAAAAAACATCAAGGCACTGTTTGCAGGAAGTTGCTGTGCTTACGAGACACTGTACTTTACAGAATAACCCTCGAGGTGCTTTGAGATATCCTCCTGATGTGAAAGGAGCTGTTGGGAGGATGTCCCGTGGATTTGGATTATGATTATTTGCAAAAAAAAAGACTTTCAAAAATTTGAATTTGGAAGGATTTAGGTGATGAGATCGAGGCCCAGAAGGGGACACTCTCCGGCTGCCATTCAATGGATGTGCATTGCCATCATCACTGGAGACTACTACAACAACAACTTGCATTTATACAGCACCTTCGGCTTCGACTCGCTCCCCACAACAGCCAAGAACTCTGGCATAAGGTCTCACCTCGGGCTTCGCAGAGTTCCACCGAGAGTGGAGCCGGGGCGAGACAAGTTACTCTCTCCCTCTGATGTCTGATCTGATTTTACTTTTAATTGACGGAATTTTCCATTTGTTTTGGGGCGCAATTTATTTATAACGGATAACAACGCACAGCGATGCCCTGGGGTGGCCTATTAATCTAAGGCAGGCTAATAATAAATCGAACTTTGTTTGAAACAGTCTTTGGACGGCTGATTCAGTACTTATGAACAGGAGAACTTAAGTCACTGTAAGATTTTGTTTTTAGAGCCAGGTGTCTAATACACGTAGAAACTTGTAACCGTGCTTAAGAATATCCAAACCTGACCAGAAAGTTCCACGTATGTGGGCACATGGAAATTTCCCTGCGTGTAGGATGGAATGCGCACTCTCTCCCTGGAGTGACGCGCTCTGCTTACCTGATTCTGGGGCATTATTATTAGGGTGCAGGTTGGCAAGAGCCAAGGCTTTGGGGAATCCCAGGGTGTGCGTTGGGGGTAACTGCTGGAGTTTAACCGGCTAAAGCCACAGAGCTTGCCATTGAGAGCACCTTCTGGCAGGGCTTTCCCCGAGTGAACAAATCCCCCATCTTTTCGTGGTCAAAACTGGGTTCAAATAAAAGAAAAATAGAATTCTCTTCTTTATGGCTTTCCAATCGGGAGAGAGCAGCCCGAGGCTACAAGAGAAACGAAAACCCACGTCTAGACACAGGCTGCATCTGTCACAGGCTCGTTCCCTCAATCCCTTCGTCTTACCTCCCTCCTTCCCAATTTCAGATCACGCCCCAAGACCTTCCTCTTCAACCGTGCCTGGGGTCACCTCACACCCCTCCCACCAGTTCAGCGTCAGGCTCCACCCCTGTTAATCACTCCGAGACGCGCTATATAAATGCAAGTTGTTGTTGCAGGTAGTTAGTTTCAACACAATGCAGCAGAATGAGGGAACACCTTGGAACAGCAAGAATAGCTCAGTCTCTGTCCATTTCGTCGAAGCCCAGCAGGAACAACCACTCGTACCTTTGGATTTTGCAGCAAAAGGGACCGTCGGGACATGGAAATATTAACAGTATATTTTGTCGGAGAGAGGGGGATAAAAAGCAACACAATGTTCGGAAGCGCTGGTTGAAGCCTGATCCAAAATTCTATCTCATTGATCTCTCTTCTCTCCCGCTATATCGTTGAATAACCCATCCTCCACTTGCCCAAAACAATGTTCTTTTTGTGCAATAAGCAGGAGCCCGAAGGTTAAATATTATTTTCAGCCGTATCCTCTGGTTCGATTGTCAGAGCTGTCCAATTGTTAGCTCATTCTCTTCTGTACTGTATTCACTAAAGTGTATCCTGCTTTTGTTGGCTACTATAGGCTGCTTTTTTTAAAACAATAAAACTATGCAAGGTTGCAAAGGTTGACAATGAGTTCCGATCATTTATCATTCACGTCATGTTGTGGGACATATTTCGGCCTTTGATATTGCAGATTCCGATAACAGGAGACATACTTTGAGGAGTTTTGCATTTGCATTTCTCTTGCATTTTTTGGATAGAGCCCTTTATCACGTCATAGAGACATCTCAAAGCACTTCCCAGGACCTACTGTGTATTTTGGCAGCCAGTTGTGCACAGCAGTGTCCCACAAACAACCATGCAGTGAGTGACCAATTTTGTTTTGGGGGAATTGTTGGTCAGGACCCTGGGAAAGAGAAATAGTGACATGGGATCTTCAACATCCACCTGAACAGCCAGACCTCGGTTTAACGTCTCATCCGAAGGACAGAGGTTATAAGCACTATGTTAAATGCAAGGGTTAATACTTTTTATTATTACAAATCAATCAATCCGGATGTGGTTCCAGAGCACTGTAGATACTCTGAGCAAATATGAGGCAATAAATCTGCTCTGGAGGACAGGGATGGATGCTCATCGATGCCTGGGATATTCTGAACTGCTCATAAATTAATAGCTAGGTTCAAACTGCACGTTTCGATTAATATTCTGCAATTGATCGCCCAGTGAGATACACTGTGTACGGTAACATGTTAACAAGCCTCGGTTTCCACACTGAGTCACAGTTGACCTTCAGTGAGGTACTGGGAGCTAGCAAAATGCATCCTTAATGTTCCAAGTGGTAATTAAACAATGAGCAAGAGACGAGCGAACATATTGGGGAACCAGATTCAGAGCAAGCGGATTTCACAGAGCCCAGAAAAAACACGCGCAACCTTAACTCGCCAAACGGCAGCTTCACAGAGACACAGTTGACTAGAGCCAGCTCTGACCACGCTGAATCTGTGCCTTACACTGCAGGCCACACGTACAATGTTGTGAAGTAACACTAATAGCCTGTTGGGAATCCCGTAGTGTATTGGAGAGCACTCGCCTCGCAGCGAGAGGACTTGGGTTCAATTCCCAGGTGGAGCAAAACATTAGGCAAGCTTCTTTACTCCACACTGCTCCATCCACCTAGCAGTAAGTAGGAACCCAGTTGTTAGTCGATTAGAGGATGGCTTTCCGGGGGTAATAATCCCTCGAAATAAAATCGGTCACTCAATCCATGACTGTTTATGGGACATTGCTGTGCGCAATCAGCTGTCGCATTTCGCCCACAAAATACAGTCAATCTACATTACAATATATCGTGTGAAGCGCTTTGAGACATATCCACAACGTGACAAGGCGCTATATCAACTGTAAGGATTATTATTAGGAGACCCACTGTGCGGCTTTTTGCAGCGTTAGCAAATACCCAGCCTTTTTTTTTCCCCTAAAGAAAAAAAGGTGCTCAATCACTCAGTGTAAGCGGACAGTCAAACTGATCGATTCCATCAATGCAGAGGGGTCAACCCTCCATCGCTCCTCGGAAACAGCTGAACAAGGAGAACCATCGCCTCAGGGGAGTATTTCAGGAACAGAACGCTTGATAAACAATCACCTCCTAAGGAATACAGCAAGCCTCACGTAAGTTGTGTCGGCTGTGGGACCATCCATTTAATATGATTCATGCAACGTGCGAGTTATGTCAAACTTGCGTAGAATATAGACTCTTGAACGGGACTTGGGCGGATGTACGACTCGGGTGATTTTACAGTTCATACAGATCAGACCTGCGCGAGTTTTACTGTCCTTCCCTCCAACTCCCAACCGCAGTTATCTGTGTCGTTGGTTTCAGCGTGTTTGTCTGGGAAGCTGCTCTGTGTGAGGGGCGCTGCTGTTGTTGTGCACGTAAAAATAAAAAGATTTCTCCTAATCGCTCCCGTTCAGTAATTACCTTAAATCTGCACTCCCTAGTTAGCAACTCACCGAGCAGTGAAAATAATTACCTCCCCATTTAGTTTATCGGAAACTTCTGACAGATTCTCCTCCTCTTAATCCTGTCTGTGGAGTTTCAGTTCCACAGTCTCTTCCCATAATCTCAGTGAATCTGCTCTGCACTCTCTCTAGTCTCGACTTCCTTCCTACAGTAAACCCAGTTGTGGCACGAGGACGAGAACCACATTAACTTTAATTAGAGGGACTCGGTCTTTATTGCTAAGCCTGGAAAAGGTCAATCACTCGGCACTAATGAAAGGGCACATCGGGAAGAGAGAGGGTTAGCACGTTAGTTCAGTGCTGCCCCAGTGTTCAGATGGTTTCATTTGCTTTTTCCGCTGTTCAAAGGATATGATAAGAAGCTATAAAAAGAGCGTCCTGTGAGCTTTCACACTCACTCGTTTCAGCCCTTCCTTCATTGTGTCACATCCTCAGGCAATCTCTGCATGAGGTACCAAGCACTCTGATCTAAAGGGCAATTTTTAGCCTCCCCCCCCCCCCCAACACCCCGGGGCCCGCTTGTGGCAGGGCTTTGGGGACCTGCTGGAAAGAGAGGAGCATGTGTTCGCGTGACCTTGCAGCAGCGACAACAACAGCTTGCACTTATACAGCGCCCTCCACACAGGACAGAGTCTCATTGCACTTTGCAGTCACTGGGAACAGGGAATCCTCCCTCTCAGCTCCTGTTAACCCCGTACCCCAACATGTAGGACGGCCCTAGTTGGATAAGCAGCGAGAAGGCTTGCTTGAGAGCGCTCTCAATGGCGAGCTATGCGGTTTCAGACGGGTAGACTACAGCAGTTACCCCAACGCACACTCTGGGGTTCCCAAGCCTTGGCTCTTGCCAACCTGGCGATCTTTAGGTCGATGACCAAAGACACCAAAGAGCTTGTGGTTTTCACCACAGACCCATAGAAGGAGAGAGAGAGGGAAAATGGGAGAGCGAGACAGAGACATATACACACAGTGATTGAGAGAGACAGAATCATTTCAAGGCAAGTTAGCTCCACAAGCTGTCTCTGTCTTAATTCATTCCGTGTGAGCATTTTTTTGCAAGTATCTTTCTTCCATTCGCACCTCCTCCCTCGGGGAGACGCAAAAAGCGAGAACTGTAGAAGTCTTCAAACCAGCTATTTCATCCCAATTACACTTCACCTTTCACCACCGATGATTAGAGTAACCAAATGGTCTTAAAGTGCAGCCAATTACTGTAGCAGCTGCAAGCACTAGTCTGGGATTGGGAAGAGAAGTTCAGATATGTCCAACTCATGAATTTAAATGTAATTCTTTATATATATATATCTGTGTGTGTGTGTAACTCATAGTAGCACACAAAACAATAAAACTTGGGAAAATCTCTCTCTGGTTTCGTCCCCCTCCCTCTCTGTGCCACTATCCCGCCCCCCCAATTCTACACCCCTAGCCTCCGGCACTCCCTCCCTCAACCCATCCATTTCCCCCCCCCGCGCCCCCTTCCCCATCTTGTCTTCAAGTCCCACCTATAAATAACATTTGGTCAACACGTAGACACCACACACGCGCACACAATGACTTGATTTAACCTTACATTTACATAACAGCCAGGGCAGCATTTCGGAGCATTTGAACGCTCTTTTACGTAAAGGCACCATTTGGGGCAGCACTGAGCCGGGTGCGATGGGGAGGGCTTTGCTGGTTCGAATCCCAATCTCTGCCGAGTTACCGCATTTTACTCGAGGCTAAGTTGGTTTGAACACCATAGGGTCAGAGAGAGGGAAAACACAGTCCATTCCCTCTGCTCCTGATAATAATCCTTCCATTTGATATAGCGCTTTTCACGTCGGGAGGACGTCCCAAAGCGCTTCACAGAACACACTGTAAAGTGAATTGACTGTATATTTGTGGGCGAACGCGGCGGCCAATTGCGCACAGCAATGTCCCACAAACAGTCATCGATTGAAAATGACCAATTTATTATTGTTTTTGGTTTTGGAGGGACTATTATTAGGCTTTGTGTGGAGTAAGGAAACTTGCCCAAGGTTTCGCCCTCTGCCGGGAATTGAACTCAGGTCTCTCGCTTGCAAAGCGAGTGCTCTAACCACTGAGCTACAGGACTCCACGTCCAGGGATCTCTATCCCTATCTAGGGAACTCTGCTATGGATTGAGGACGGGATCAGCAAGTTCCAACAACAACATTACATTTATGTGGTGCCTTTCACATCGGAAGGACGTCCCAAGGCGTTGGACAGTTAAGGGTTTGCTCCGTGTGATACCAGATAGACTGTGGACACTGACCACCAAGGCTCAGGCACATGTGTGAGGGGCACTTGGGCAGGGCATCGCAGAGCATCCAATTGTCAAGAGAAAGGAGGAAAGAATCAACAGAGAGAGAGAGAGAATATAAAACATACAACCTTTCTCAACCGTGGGACCTAAAGATTAGACTCGGTGCCACTATAGCTAATCTGCGTTAGGAAGCCATAAAAACCAACGGGCCCTAATGTACCTCTATAAATTTCCAAGTGCATTAGTCTCTACTAATATATGGACCAAAGGGACAATTCCAAGCTCATCTTCAAAGCATCTGACTCAAGCCAGGCTAGGCCAGGCCAACAACAACAACAAATAACATTTGAACAGTGCCTTTCACTTCAGGAGGATGTCCCTAACCGTTAATGGACAACAGGATGAAGTGAGCACAACGGATCAACAGGTACCAGTTCAGCGGAGGCGAGGCCAGACTTGGGGAGGGTGCAGAGACCCTGGTTCAAAGCGATCACGACCTTTAAAACGGTGGTCAGGCTTTCAGCCCTTTGGCGCCCGCTCTCTGGAGTTTCACTCCCAGTCGGGGGATTCAGACATCATTGCTGGAGTTTTGATCCCCAAAATTGCCGCCTAAACTCCCATCATTGGAAACAGTGGGAGAATAAGTCAATGAAATAGCAAGGCTGCCCGTCTCTCCTGAGAATATCTCTTTGTGCACATTCTATTTAACGTCTTGTTCTGTCCGTGTTGCAAATGAAGAATCCTCATTAGGGGCTAATTAACTCTGCTATAATTAAAACCAATACGAAGTGGCAGGTTTATCACGGGCAGTGCTTTAAACCTATTCTCCAGATTACAACACTCCCCAAAGGTTGACGAGCTGTTATGCCAAGAAAACACATCATTCAACAGAACCTAAACTCTCCTCCGCTTTGATCTCATCTCTTTCTGGTCTCTTCTTCCTGGGGGCTGTCCAGCCACGGTTACTATAAATTGGCTGTTGAGATCAAGGAGCCCAAAAAACCTAACCACTGATTTCATCCAAAACACAGGGCTCAACCACTGCATAGCTCAGTTAGTAGCACTCTCTTCCTTGAATCAGAATGTAGTTCGGTCAAGCTGCCGTGTCAGGGGTGTCAGCCAATTGCGCACAGCAATGTCCCACAAACAACAACAACAAGATTCCATTTATAAAGCGCCTTTCACGTCAGGAGGACGTCCCAAGGCGCTGCACAGTTGGGTCAGGACCCGAGCAGGGGGGAAATGGTCAGGGTGAGGGGAGGGAAGGGAGGGAGCGAGGAGGGGGGAAATGGTCAGGGTGAGGGGAGGGAAGGGAGGGAGTGAGGAGGGGGAAGAGAGTCGAGAGGGGAGCTGAAGGCTCGGTCAAAGAGGAAGGTTTTGAGACCGGCCTTGAAGGAGGAGAGGGAGGAAGCGGCGAAGGCACTGGGGGATAGAGTTCCAGAGCCTAGGGGCTGAGAGGCTGAAGGCCTGACCACCGATGGTAGGGCGATTGGGGCGGGGGACGTGGAGCAGACCGGAACCAGAGGAACGGAGGGTACGGGCAGGTAGGTAGGGGATAGTAGGTCAGAGAGGTAGGAGGGAGCGAGGCCGTGAATGGCCTTGTAGGTGATGATGAGGATCTTGAAATCAATCCTCTGGGGGATGGGGAGCCAGTGGAGGCGAGCGAGGGTGGGAGTGATGTGGTCCCGAAGCCTGGTGCGGGACAGTACACGAGCTGCAGAGTTCTGAATGTGGAGGGAGGTGGCGGGAAGGCCGGCGAGGAGAGAGTTCCCATAGTCCAGCCTTGAGGTGACAAAGGCGTGAACCAGGGTTTCAGCAGCGTGAGGGGTGAGGTAATGCCGTAGTCTGGCGATTATTCAGTCGTAGATTGAATATGACCAATTTATTATTGTTTTGGGTTTTGGAGGGATTATTATTAGGCTCTGTGTGGAGTAAGGAAACTTGCTTAAGGTTTCGCCCTCTGCCTGGAATTGAACTCAGGTGTCTCACTTGCAAAGCGAGTGCTCTAACCACTGAGCTACAAGACTCTGAAGAGGAGTGACAGAAAGAGAGAGATACAGAAAAAGAGGAAAGATAGAGACAAATAGAGGTACAGAGAGACAGACAGAGGGAGAGAGAGGTCTAGTTTTTTGTTTTTTTTGCTATGTTGGTATGGCGGGGATCTATTGCATCCCCCAATCACTCCGCCTCCTTCAAGTCCCACCTCAAAACCCTCCTCTTCGACCATGCCATTCATCACCCCCCTTCCCCTCCCCTCCCTTCTCCCCCCCTGACCCCAGCTCGGGTTTGAAATGCTGTACACTGTCCACTTGGGTCGCCTTGGGACGTGAAAGGCGCTATTCCAAATGTAATCTTGCTGTTGCTGTTGTTGCACTAACAGGTGTAGAGTGTTGCTTGGGTCCCTCTGAGGGTAAAAGCAGTCAAATCCACTCACTGCAGGTCTGTTGACATTCCTCAACTGCCGAGGAATCTGTTCCCACGCTTCGTGGGGTTATTGAAATTGCTTGATTAAATCGCTGGCTTAAGAGCTGATTTGCTGGACATCTGTTACACCCGGGACACAGTGCACCAACTGAGAATCGTTAAGAAAAACAAAAACCACTTCTTTTTCCAAATGCGCAAAGGGGGTTTGGAAACGTTACGGGGGTGGGAGGGGCGGGGGGGGGTTCTAATAAGTCACATTCGCAAACGATTGGCTGCGTCAATCGTGATCACCTGGATGTGGTGGCGGGAAGTTGATTGCCAGCCGATTGCCAACCCGACACTGGTAACTGCCGGCCGGCAATATAACCATCATTTTGTCGGCTCAACTTTCCGAATCTCCCACTGGGTAAATCATAGGTGGTAGGAACCTTGCTGGCGAGAGCCCAACGTCTTCAATATAGATCCCGCCCAAGGGGATTAAGAGGAGTGCAGCCTCGTATGGAGGAAGAACACCAGCACAGACTAGTTGGGTCGAATGGCCTGATTCCGTGCTGTAACTTCCTGTGTTATTTCATCTATGTAAACGCATCCAGGCTCTGGAGGCACTTTCCACCCGGCTCTCGGCTCCTCCATGGGTGTTCGTCCCTGAATCAAAGCCTTGGGCTGCTCTAACGCAGTCTGGTACGGTCATAAAACCCTCAACTGCTCCCCGTGCCTCCAGATGGAGTTTAATTGAGTCCTGCTCAGTGTCAGCTCCCAGGCGAGTGAACTTCCATCGGTGACTCTCCCAAAGAGGCTAGATAAGAACCACATGGGCTAGTCCCATTTCAAAGCCACGCTTGCTGTTTAATCGCGCAGCTTTCCTTTCATACCGCTGACAGGTCCTTTAAAGTGGCCGTCACATCTGGCATTGTTTTTTGGGCCACCAGTTATTAGTAATAGAGCTCAATAACTGGCAAGCTTATCTGCTCAGTCACAATCCTCGCACAGCACGGATATTGCACTCAGTAAAACAGCTTAAGATATCCCAGATACTGACACTGATTTCCTCTCCTTCACCTCTCACCCCTCCAACTCGGTGGCCTCGTCAGCAGTGTCAAGAGCTTTGAGACGTCCTCCTGACATGTACTGAATTCCTATGTGTTGTAGCAAGGGAATGATATTACGTCAGGTGAGACGTTAAACCAGTCTGCCTGCTCAGGTGGCCGTTAAAAGGTCCTATTCGAAAACAGAAGGGAATTTCTCTCCCTTTCGTGTCCTCGCCAACAATCCGCCCGCCCCACCCCCCCACCCCTAAATAAAATGAGTCACTTTAACACCACAGTTCTTTGTGGGACGCGAGAATGGCCGCTGAGGTGAGAGCCTTGGAGGTTTACCAGGGCTAAACAGTCTGCTCTGCTCACAGCAAAGACAATCCCACTGGCCGTTATCCATCACCTCCCATTAACCGTTCTCCTTTTGACACGAGTTATTCTTCAATCCACGGCAAGCTGCGATTACCTTCCCGAGAGTTAGTTCCTCGTTCGAGCCTGCTGCCCAGCTTAACCCGACCTGCAAGATCGATGATTTTTCATTACTAACCTCGCCCACAAAGCGAGCGGGTCAATGCATTCTGTTGAACGCGTGTTAACCTGTCGTTGGTTATTGCGCTAACCTGCCTGCTCCTGCACGCTTGATATTTTTAGATGGATTGTGCCATTATTCTGCGGAAATTCAATACTTGCGGGGCAGATGGTTTTCGAACACGTTCAGCCACTTATGATTTCAGATGGATTTGTAATCCAGTCTGACGGAGGATTAAGTGGGAGGATTTTTATTTTAGTGTCTCAATCAGTCGATTGCTCTCACCCAGCTCCTTTGCCTCCTTGGCCCCCACCCTCAACACACACACACACACACACACACACAACCAGTAGGAGGCGCTATTGTTTGGGATTTTCAACCACATCGGAAGCGATGGGCAAAATGAACCCATTTCGAGGTCAACATTTAGAACTGGTGGTTTCATTTCACAGTGAATCCCTTGCACCGCTCCGCTCCTCACTGGGCTGGACATTCAGGCCTTCGAAGAAAACAGCTACGAACACGTATTTGGTCGGATAGCGCAGTTGCCTTGGAAACGCCACCGTAATGCTAATCACTAAAGCCGACTTTTCTCTTCAAGCTCCAATAGAGAGCCAGACTCTTTGATGTCAAGAGGTTTATGGAGTCAACTGATCTCGCACGCTTCCCTTGCTTTTCGCCTCACAAGTTGAGCAGCGGTCGTCACACTGTGCAGCAACACATTCCGTTGGCCTTTCCTCTCCACTGCCTTTCCTCTCCTGGTTTCACCTTCCCCCCCCCCCCACAAACAGAGGTCAAAACGGTGAACGTGGCCAATTAAATACAACAGTCGCCTATTTTCTGCTGAATAATGCCTTTGCTCAGGTTAACCTCTGCTAGATAGTTAAGGATTGATTAAGGCCAATTTGGATGTCAGTACAGTTGGATCAGATTGGTAATTTCAGGTGTCTTATGACTGAGACAGGGCAGTACGTCCCTTTCAATTGTCCTGCCCTACTCTACTGGAGTTCACAGCCACGTCTGGGGGCAGAGGGCGCCCTCAAGCAACTCGCTCGAGTGACAGTTCTTCACACAAAGCCGGACGGAGTGACGCTTATCAGGGGATTTGAGTGTGGAGAACACAAGGCTATTCTCCTCCCGTGCCACACACCCGCCCACACTCCGCAAGGCTTCCCTCTCAACTGTATAGCCAAAAGCAAAGCTTCTCGAGGCTCTGCTACCAAATATAGGTGACCTCCACACACCCCTCCCCCAATCCTACCTACCTGCTGATCATTAAACGCGAGTGAATCTGTGAACCGTGGAAAAGTAGAATCGGTGCAAATTTCAACTGGAGTGAAAAGCAATCCTGAGCCTTGAACACAATTCCCAAGCCAAGAGAACACTGGCGACGAGGTGTTTGGAAGCTGGTGACAGCTCTGGTCTGTTGTGACTGTGTTAAATCGCAGGCAGCAGGCGGCATCAGCCCACTTCTCTGCTCGTTTTGGGCTCAGCTCCAAACCCTAAAACAGTAGGGACGATGCCAGCCTACACGATCAGACAACATGGAATGTCCAGTTAGGAGCAAATGGTGTAACAACAACAACTTGCATTTACATAGAGCCCTTCACAGTTCCTAATACACACCGAACTTTTCAAATGTTTGCTGTTGCCGCTTATTGTAGTAATAATAAAAAAATAATAATCCTTGCCATCGATAGCGCTGTCTGGCAAGCTTTCCGGCGAGGACCACTCTAGGGCTTTGGCTTGCAGGGTTAACAGTCCCTTCCTGTTAACCCTCTATGAGGAACGGCTTGTTGTGCAGGGAGGGTGGGGGGAGGGAGGGAGGGGGCAGGTACTGCTAGGGTTCATGTCAAGGGTGGGACGCTACTCTTTTCGGAAGAAAAACAAAGTGCTCGCAACTCAAGAGGCGGATGAAACACGAGCCAACAAATCACTCAAATGACTCCACTGACTGGCAATTGGGCAGTCGACAGTTCAGGGCTCGCTCGGTCAAAATAGAGGTGACAAGGAGCCACCCTCGTGCTCAATTCACCCATGAATATCCTGGAGGAATGCGGCTTCTAATAACAACGTTTCACCTCCACCCTTGGCCTCGGCTCTACGTCGAGGAACTCATGGCTCGTCACCTTGAAACAAAGCTGATCTCAGGATCTTCTACTCTACTGCACCCAAACCCAACGCCGCAAAGACTCGAAGAGTTGGCGTTCACTTCAAACTGCTGGCAGCCGGCGAGAAGCTGGCTTGTCCGACCTGCCACGCATAGCAATATGTTGAGAGTCTGGACCAAGAACATTCCGTTCTCTGCTGTCAGTCTGGATTTTCGTAGCTGGATCCAGGACAATCAAGCAATCTTAATCATAATAATAATAATAATAATCTTTGCCTTTGATTCTAGCGCCTGATCATCTCGCTGAGACGTCTCAAAGCACTTCACAGAAAATACTGGAAAGCGGATGGACTGAGTACTTTGTGGGAGAAACGCGGCAGCCATTTGTGCACAGCAGTGTCCCACGAACAGTCGTGGATTGAGTGAGTCTTCCACAAGAGTCGGGGATCAATTGCGTCTGTTAACCCTCTCGCACCCCCTCCGTCTCCCACCCGGTTCTGGCTCTCACCCTCATCGCCCACCGTACGTTCTCATTAAAGGAATGACGCGAGAGCACGATTTTACAGCCAACAGCAGGCAAGCAAATGGAAAGGTCTGACCTATAGTTATAGCCATTTGTAGAACCAGCAATAAATAGAGGGAGCGAAATTAAGGTCCCAGGGCATTGTTAAAACTCCTTCTTTATTTGCAAAATGTAATTAGTGTTTCTGTACAAAGGAAGCGGAGACTTGGGACCAGTAGAACAGGAAATGAAGGCTCCCATTGGTTTTCAATTTGAGGAACAATTGGTCTTTCACCCTCTGCTGAGGTCTGGACCTGTAATTAAAGACGCGAATGTTTGTTTGAAGAAATAAAAAGCCTCGGAGGAACGACTAGCCGGGCAAAATACATCGGCCGGCCAATGAGGGGCTGAGCTGGAGAGGCCCAAAATAATAATAATAATATTGCTTGCATTTGATAGAGCGTTTTATTAGGACCTCGAGATGTCTCAAAGAGCTAGGACATACTGTAAAGTGGAGTGACTGTATATTTTGGCACGAAAGGGCCCACATAATACCTCCTGGCTATGTGCTGTGTTGGCTGATCGAACAACAACTTGCATTTATATAGCACCCCTCCTGCAGAGTAGTGTCCCGAGCGTTTGATAGTGGCGGAGCCCATGTTAATACTACTGTTTGAAGGCTGAGCTGGGGGGGGGGGGGGGGAGACGGCTTTTTAAAATTGTGAAGTTCACAGGAACCGTGAAGAAAATTGATTGTAACTTCCGGCGAGGAGTGGCCCAGAGGGGAGGCTGAGTGATTCACTGCAGGGAGGGAAGCGGAAATGGCTTTCTTGATAAAGATCAAAGAGGTAACTTTAGCCCAGGCCGGTGTGGCTGCACGTCGACTCGAGCCACCGTGACGGGACAGTACTGGACCAGAGTGGGGTCCCGTAACCTCGCGGTTAGCCCACTCGCCTCGCAAGCGAGAGGACCAGGGTTCGATTCCCGGACGGGGCGAAACCTTAGCCAGGTTTCCTTGCTCCACACGCCCCTGTTAGCAGTCAGTTGGAACCCGGTTGCTGGTCGATTGGCGTATCGCGGGATAATGATCCCTCAAACAAAATCTGGTCATTTAATCCACGACTGACTGTTCGTGGGACACCGTTGTGGAGCCATTGCTGTTTCCATCAAGTGAAGAGTTAAAAGGAAGCCCGGCATTTTGTCATCAAATGCAAAACTCAGCTTCTGCCCTGGTTAAACGAAAAGCCCAATAAACGCTGCCACAAGCACTTTTTCCACTTTGACTGACGTCTGGAGTACAGCATAATGAAGTCTCAAACATAATCCCTGGGAGTGTTTCCTGGGAACGAAAGGAGAGGTTTGCCTCACTGTTGGCTGGTTGCTGCGTTTGGGGGGGGGAAAAAACATTTTTTTTCTTCTCTGACGGGATTATTTCATTCCGAAAAACAACCACCACCTCGGAAAATGCCCTGAGCCTCGGAATGCAAAGAGCTTCCAAGTTGTTAAACGCTGATGGCGTTTGCGTCTTAGGGACAGAGCCGCTGGCACAACCCTGAACAGATATAGAACGCTAATCCACAAGTGATTAAGAGTCAACTGACTTCTCCAAACGGCTCTTGGTGACTGACAGGAGACCAGACGGTTGCTTGGCAACACAGCGGCAATCCGAGTGGAGCACCTCCGCACACAGCTTCTCCTGCAAAATTCAGTCACTACACTTCACTGTAAAATCCTGCAGGGAGCGTTATTAATAATAATAATAATAATCCTTGAATTTTGGGGCCTTGGAAATGTTTCAAAAACATAAAGCGCTGTATCGAATGTCTGGATGATTACGATTATTATTATTTATTTATTAGTAATACTAGTATTAGTCTAATAATGTTATGATTATTATTATTATTAAAACTCCCAATGACCAAAGATAATTGCTAAAAATGCACGGAAAACAAGTTGAAAAAGAAATGTTCAGTAAAAGGCCGATACCGTAACAAATCACAATTTACTTGATTAAATAGATAGCTTTCGAATGAAATGTTTAACGGAATCCAATGGCTGGGAAGTGAAGCGAGCCTTGTTACATTGGCAAACGTGGCAGCGAATCTCCACCAGCGATCCCCCGAGTCCCGGAAATTGCAAACCGGCAACAACTTTGTACAGCGTCCTTCACGTGGCGGGTAGCGTCCCAGCGCGCTGACGCGGTGCTGGCGTGGCGGAAGCACGTCAGCAGCCTGTGTGTACGTGTAAAAGTCCTGTTTAAAATGCCGCCAGTTCGTGCAATTGACCCCGTGCCTAACTCCTCTCCTCTCTTTCCGATTTGCACGTCAATCACAACCTCATCTGCTGCCAAAAAAAAACCGAGCCCTGGGTTTGTCCTGGCGGCTCAAACCGCCGAGATCTCGAGCAGCGAGCGGCGCTGATAGAAGGCTCCCGACAGAGGGAGATTTCCGCGGTCGCCTCTCGCCTTTGTTCCTCTCTGCACTCCCCGCCAGGCTGGCAAGCAAAGCCTCACAGACCAGCAGCGTGCCGGCCGGTGTCTCCAAGGGAACTATATACTGTACAGTGCCATGGCGACGGCTGGGAATAACTAGACAATACAGGAGCTCGAGGGGGGTCGGGGGGTAACAGCTAACTCTGGTTAGATGGTGGAGTACGTTGTGGGGGAGGGGAGGAGTAATCTCAACCTTAGCATAATAATCCTCGCATTTGATTACAGTGCCTTATCAGGTCATCCAGATGCCTCCAAGGAGGTTCGTGCGATATACAGCCCGGTACTCAACACCCAATGATTGTAATCCAATCCACCGCTCACTCCGAAGAAGGTGACCGTTGGGTCTATTTTAACGTGCGGTTGGTCAACGAGTACGGTGCATGAATGGTACGTTTGGGAATTCCGTACCGGTGGTCAATAACGATGATAAGAATCACCTTTGCATTGACTGCCCATCAAAGACGCCTCAAAGCACTTCACAGGCAGTGGCTGTAAAGTGCAGTGACTATTTTTCTCTGTAACCGAAACGGCGGCATCTAATTTTACGCACAGCAACGGCCCCGCAAACGTCCATAAGGTGGTTTATGGTGGTCATCTGGCAGGACTTTATCTGGCGGGATTGTTGGCCAGGACATCGAGAGAGGGAGAGAGAGAGAGAGAGAGAGAGAGAGAGACTCCTTTCTCTTTTCGAATAGCGCCACGGGATGCTTTGAATTGGAAGGGAAGGAGGGAGTAAGGGATAGGATATTATTCCGTTCTGTAAAGCGTCCATTAAGCAAGAGAGAGAGAGAGAAAAAAGAAAAGCTGGCCTTTTGCACGCTTATATAAAAATTGAATATTAAGAACAGCCTCAAATGACTTCTTAAATTCATTATTCATCAGCATGAAATTGACAGAGCAGATTCATCTCTCGATTGTTCCAAGTCTCTGACACGTGAAACGAAACAGGTCATTGACCCTCCCCGGTTCAATGTTCCCTCTCTCCCCTCTTCCAGCCCCCACCCACCAAACTCTCCCTCCCTCCCTCATCATTTCAGCCAACTAACCATCTTCACCTCTCGCGCAGAGATTGAGCAAAGGAAGAAAGAGGATATTATTCTTGCAGACTTCCTGCTGCTCATCCCCAAAAATTGAATTCATCTCAGTGCTCCCAGTGACCCGTTCAAGTCTCACTCTCTGCCGCGTGTATTATATTAAATATATCTAAATAAAGAGCCATTCGACCGGGAGATCAGCCTCGCTGGCTCTGACCTCTGGAAGATCCATTGTGAATCACAAAGCGAAATACACACAAAACAGATTCTCCCCCCGCCCTCCCCCTCCCGAAAAGGGAAACGGTAACAGGAGATTTATTTATCCAGGCGCAGCCACGGGAGGTGCGGTGGGGGTGGCGGGGTGGGTGGGGGGGAGTGAAATAAATCAACAGCTTGACCTCGACAGAACACGTGTAAAATCACTTACACAATTAGACGGGGGATGGGGCTTCACCATTCCACTGTCCACATTCCCTTCAGACTCCTCTCAGTGTGTGAGGGAGTGGGCTTCGAGTGTGCAAACCGATTAATTGGTGAGGGACAAGACCGGAGGAATATGAACGAGAGAAGGTGGGGTTGGCGGGGGGTTTAACTCAGGTCAGCCTCAGGTGACCCTGGGCTAGGGAATGGGTCGAGGTTGCTACTGCTGGAGACCATCTAGCCTGGGTGTAGATTTTTCATAGCATTTACATTATTACACACAGCACAAAAGGAGGCCATTCAGCCCAACTGGTCCCCGCTGGTGTTTACACTCTGTGAGGACGTCTCTAAGCCCTTCACAGGATTTACTGTAAAGTGAACTGATCGAGCGTTTTGCAGGCAACGTGCAGCCAAAATCCTAAGAGAGAGATTTACTGTTACTGTCCTCAAACCTCCCTGAGCTTGTGAGCAGCAGGTTAATTGCACCCACATCAATCGCTGAGTGATGTTCGGCTGAAATTACAGATGTTCCTGAGGCATCTGTATTGTTAATCAGCTGAAAACCCAGCTTCAAAAGAAAAACACATCTTCCAGGGATCTGATATCTAAACCAGGCGGTGAGATCACTTTGTCCGGCCGTTCATTTTCCTCCGCAGAAAGTTTGCAGCATAGAACGAGGACATTCGGACGAGACATTATATATAATATAATAATCCTTGCATTTGATACAGTGTCTCGTCACGTCTTGGAGATGTCCCGAAGCGTTTCACAGAATAAACTGTAAAGTGAATTGACTGTATGTCTTGTGGGAGAAACGTAGCAGCCAATTGCACGCAGCAATGCGCGTCCCACAAATAGTTGAATGCACAGTCACTACACTGTCCGGCGATTCCCTCTGAAGCGGTAGAGGTGGATAATCATAAGATTATTGTTACCCAAAGCAATGTTCCTCAGCGGAGGTCCAGGGGGGCAATAAGCTGCACTCCATCGTAAATCACCGTCACCACAAAGAGGAAACCAGGGCAATGCTTTTTTTGGAAAACAAACAAGACGCATAAAGATAAAATGAAAGCCTTCGCAGAAACACCACAGCCTTTGATGATGTGGAGTCTTGTAGTTCAGTAGTTAGAGCGCTCGCCTCGCAAGAGAGAGGACCTGGGTTCGATTCCCAGTCGGGGAAAAACCCTAGGAAAGTTTCCTTTTGTCCACAAGCCTCTGTTTACCCAACAGTAAGTACCGGTTGTTAGTCAATTGGGGAATCGCTTTTGTGGGAGTAATTATCCCTTCATATCAAATGCAAGGATTATCATCATTATTATTGTTAGTAGTAGTATGTGCGTCTGGACAACCAGTATTACAGCCCTGTAAGGAAAGGCATCAGACTCGCTACCAAACTAAGGCAATAGACCTCTAAGTGCATTGCATTGTGTTACACTGTACTTGGTTTCAGAAGCAATAGATATTTGGCCCTAACACACGGCCAAAAATCCTATTGGATTGGGCGGAGCCAACTGCAGTCTTAACAGCTCTTCAAATGCTATATTAGGCACTTGGGGTATTTTAATTTAAACCAGGGACCATAAACTACATCCACCGCTTCTCGTAGCCAACAAGATGGAAAAAGAGCAGGTCTGAGGGGCTCCCTCGAGGGGCAGTAACAGTCAGCGTTTCAGGGAAGAGCAAAACCAGAGGCTGCCAGGCCACAGGGCAATAGCGTCAGCCATCAGCTTCCTTGTGAGAGGAGCGACCACGGGCCGAGCTGGTCCAGGCTGACCATCACCAGTGGATTGACTGTATTTTGTGGGCAAAACGCGGCAGCCAATTGCGCACAGCAGCGCCCCTCAAACAGTCGTGGATTGAGTGAGCATTTTTTTTTAAAAAAGGGATTATTTCCCCCGGAAAGCAATCCGCCAATCAATTAACAACCCGGTTCCTACTTACTGATGGTATAAACAGAGGCGTGTGGAGCAAGAAAACTTGCCTGAGGTTTTGCCCTGCCCGCAGATCGAACCCTGGTCCTCTCTCCTGAGAGAGCGAATGCTCTGACCACTACATTACAGGATTCCAATGTGATGATACTGGTGGTGAAAGGTGCTATATAAATGTAAATCGTATTGTGTTGTTGTACTTGCATTTGATAATAGTGGCTCATCGCATCGCTAGAGACGTCTGTCTCAAGTGGCTTCTGCAGGATCTCACTGGAAAATGTAGTGACTGTGCATTGTGTAGGCCAAGTCCCACAAAACAGCTAAGAAGTGAATGACCTCATTTTATCCGGGGGAGACTGTGGGCCAGGAAGATGGGAGAGCGAAAAAAATGCTTCCCGTTTTGAGTAGCACCGCAGGGTCTTTTGAGGTCCATCCGAACAAGGCGCAGACGGAGGAACTGGGGTTTAACGTCTCATTATGATCACATTTGGAAGGTAGCGCTTGGTGGGTTAGAGGAGGAAAAAAAAAGTAACATGTTGCTAACCCATCAGAGATCTTGCCTTCTCCTTTGTGAAGCTTCTACTCCCAGGTTCAGGCTCCCTCCTGAATACCACCAAAAAAAATGACATCAAGCCACGATGTGAAAATAATGAGCTCACAGTGGAAAATACCTGTGATTGAAGCAGCAGCTATTTTCCACTGGCTAAATGCCGGTTGGCAGAGAACGCAAGGCCCAAGTGGCTTCAAACAATCAGAGGCCCCTTTCCCCTCCTCTCCCCTCTCTCTCCTCAGCTACTCCAACGGGGCGAAATCACCAGCCACGTTCCGGGGAAGAGCGAGCTTCCCATCCTCTGGAGCTCCAGCAATTGCTGGGAGAAAAGGGAATCAACACTGGCTGGTAGCCTTTTGCACCAATGACTCCAGAGATGGAGTCTGCCTTAAGGAGTCCCTTTCTAGCGCCTTATCGTGTCGTTGAGACGTCTGAAAGCGCTTTGCAGGATGCACTGTAAAGCCTGAGCGACTGTGTATTTTGTGGGCAACACGTTCCACTCAGCACTCGGTCGCCTTCAACTTTCAGCAGAGAGAAATGAAACTCTGCTTACAAGCGACGATCTGCCTGGATTCGATGGTGAAATGCTTTTGGGACGGGCTATTTATAAACCCAATTAATAATCTACTCCACGAAGCTGCAAACGTGCGCAGGGCAGATCGAGAGAGATATCGCTCCGATACGTTGGCTGAAAGCGAGATACATTTGGTTATGTTATCTGTGTAATGGAAGCAACAAGCATGTCATGTCCGTGACAGCTCGGAACTAAAACACTACGGAAGCTGTCACAATAATTAGCAGCGTGATATTGTACCAAGAGCTTCTTTGATATCTCCATCAGATGCTCGAAGCAAACAAAACGTGGCCATCCACTCTTAAAGGAGATGTATAATAATATATAATACACAATAAAAATCCTCGCACTTGACATAGCGCCATATCGCGTCTTCGAGACATCTCAAAGTGCTTCACAGAACAAACTGTGTCGTGAACTGACCGCATTTTTGTGGGCGAAACCCGGCAGCCAATTGCGCACAGCAGTGCCCCACGGTGGATTGAGTGACCAGGTTATTATTTATTATTTTTTTTAAAGGGTTAGAGGTGAGCGCTAAAGGAATACACTGCAAGGCTCCACATATTGTGGCTGGGGAGGGAATGGGGGTGGGGGGGGGGGTGTAGTTTGCGTTGATTTGTGGAAGGACCGGGTTGTTGGGACTACAAGACAAGAGGAGGTGGCAGCTCCCTCCGTTCACCCCCACCAACCTGGAACATAAATGTGGGTCAGGCTACAAAGGGTCAGTCTCCATTCACGGAAACCCAATGCCTCGACTTAATGTTGTGACTCGACAGCGACTCAGTTTCCAGCTCCGGCTCCAGATGAAGACAAGCGATCTGAGTCATCGGCTTTGGAAATGGGGTTTTAAGTCCGTGAATAACGGCACGAGAGGAACATGTCAAACGGAGGTAATCAATCCCACCAGCAGAAAGTGGCTTCCAGTGGCCAGGCCGACACACAAAGGCAGCAATTTACTGAGCACCAGAGCAATCCAGAACCACAGGCACTGGAGTGGAGTTAAATCCTACCCCATGATAGAGCCATCGCCAGGTTATTAGGAGAGTATTAGAGATCGCCTCGGAGGAAGGCAGAAAGGGCTGGCGTCCAAAAGAAAGGGAAGGTTTGCGCGTAATCCTTTCACATTAGGCCAACGATGCAACTCTTCCCCAACCCTCGGGGCGGGGGGGGGGCCTGAAATTGTCTGACACTCGTACACTCACTCACACACACCCACACACACACCCATATAGAGAGAGAGAGAGAGACACATACATGTACCAGTGCGCACCACATATGGATGGACCCAGACACACACACACACGTGCACGAACACACACATATGCACCCGGACCCACAACACGCGCGCACACACAACACACACACACACACACATACACACGCAAAGACCTACGCACGGGGTCAAAGGGATTAATTCGCGCCCCCCAAAAAAAAATATTCATGCATAAACTGAAACCTAAAAGGTAAGAAGCCTTTGAGATTGGCGGAGAGGGTTTGCTCGAACCTAAACGAGCATCGCCTTCGGGAGGTTGCCCCTCTCCGTCAATCGAGCTCCAGCTTCGCGTTCCGTGCCAGCGTTCCCAGAAGGTTTGTCGTCAGCCGTTTCCTGGCCCCACGCGAGACAAGCAACAGAGAGGCAGGTTATTCCGAGCTCGTGACTCTCAGAGCCCGTGCTATCGAACCCGCTCCCGCCTGGGGCAGAGATCCAGAGGAAGGTGTCTGCCTCTGAGGCAGTGTGCAAGATCCTTAGGGACTAGGAAAACGTTTGGGTTTTTGCCATCAGTGTCCCACCACTGCCAACACGAAGCCTGACCCGCCGCTCTCTTTGAAGTTCAGAGAAAGCAAAGAGCTCGTTAACATTGCGTCCGTTTCAGTTCCATTTAATTAGTGGGCGACGAGTCGCCCGGAAAAGGTCAGATCTGAGTAAATGAAAGCTGTCGCGGTGATCAAGCTTCGACCCCTCGCTATTCATTCTCTTCAAGTGGTTAGAGACAGAGAAGGGAGTTCACAAGAGTTACACTGTTAGGAAGTGGGACAACACTGTGAGACCCAGAAGAGCATCACACAGCAGAGCATTCATGAGTTGAAGAGGTTTGCTTATTCCTGAAAGACACTGTGCTGAGGAACCAACTCCCTCCCTCCCTCCCTCCCTGGCACAAAAGCCCTTAAGGAGTCTTGACTGAACCCGATCCAATTATTTGTGAGACGTTCAAGAGAAACGTTGAAAGAAAAAGCCAAACAATGGCCCACGCAAAAGATTTCGCTCCTCCCGGCTTTTAATCTCTCATTTAGGTAAAAATACTCCCATATTTTTCTGACAGAGACACAAAACGTGCTCAGGTTTTACTACTGATGATGAATAATAATAATAATAATCCTTGCATTTGATATAGTGACTTATCGCATGGTCAAAACGACTCAAAAGTGCTTCGTAGGATTTATTGTAAAATGTAGTGATTGTGTATTTTGTACTCGACGGCCAATGTGAGCACAGCAACGTACCACAAACAGACTGAAGCGAATGAGTCGTTTTCTCTTGGGGAATTGTTGGCCAACGACACCAGGAAAAGCTCCCTTCCCTTTGAGTAGCGCCATGCGATCCTTCACATCCCTCTGAACGGGCACAGACGGGAACTCGGTGTAATCTCTCAGCCAAAGGGCAGCACCTCGGACAATGCAATGCTCCAACACCACCCACCCAACCCCGAGCTCTGCACTGTCATCCCCAGACAATGACTCAAAAGTCTTGACGTGCGGTTTGAACCCACAGCCGTCTGAGTCAGAGGCCTGTGCGCTACTGACTGAGTCAGGCTGACACAAGTGGTCATTGCTGGCGTGTTGAGCCTCGACAGCGAACACTGCTTGGCTATGGGATCCCGATTACATCCCGTTTTGAGCCTCGTCTGATCGTCAACCCCTTTCCCCACAGGATCAATAATAACAGTGATCAGGAACAGCCACTCACTCGCCTCAGACTCCCTCTACCCTCAACCCAGAACTCCCAAAGCAGCCCACGATCCTGGGGGTCTTTCCTCCTATGTATACGGTGTGTCTAACAATCCCCCTCCCCAGCCATCGCCTAGTTATTTCAAAGAAACGTGGAACTTCCCTACATGTTATCTTGACAACAACAATTTGCCTTTATATAACGCCCCTCTATATAACGCCCCTTTATATAACAGCGGTGGAGCACGACACCAAGCCTTGGGGAGGGTGGGGGAAGGAAGGGGCAAGACGATGGGATAGAGGAAGAGTGTTCCAGAGTTTCGGGGGGGTAGTGGCTGAAAGCACGGATGAGGCATTAGCATTGATTGTCTCTGCCACCCCCCCCACCCCGCGCCCCCCGCCCACTACAGCCAGCCAGCCCATTCGGCACTGAAAACACAACCAGGGTTTCCCGCGGCCACCCACGTGAGATCTGGTCCCTCACCCAAGCAATTGCCAGGGCCCAGACTCGGCATCGAAATACGTGTGGATTAGGAACTCGCACACGTTCTCTCTCTCTCTCTCTCCCCCTCCACCACTCACCACTCTCATTACCTGCTCTGAATAAAGCTCCAGGCAGGCTGCTAATCTACCTTCAATGGAGGTTCCCTTATCTGTACACTTCAGTCTTGGCCAGAGAAGATTCTTAGTGACACAAAACATGGGAGGAGGGGAACCCATCTATTCTGTGATCCCTCTCATTTCCCCCACAACTCCCCCACAAACCCTCCAGATACAGACGGAAATGTAACACGTTTCCAACAAAGACGCTGGACTGTTTCTCCACCCCTCCACAAACCCCCCCCCCCTCACATTCCCAGGAGTTGATGACTACTCTGTAGATACTCCATAGGAAGTCTCAGACGCACAATTACAATTAACATCTATTTAGCCGTCTATAGGCTGATTTCTGTTCATGAGCTGCACAATCTCAGGGAGCCCTTTCTGAACTATAATTGATCTGTGAACGGATGGACAGACAGGGCCCAGGAGAAATTATCTGAGTGTTTCAAACCCTCCGCCTGCAAGCCCTCCCTCCCGCTCACACAAACACACACCTCATAAATTGATAGAAAGCAGGCCCTTGGAATACTGGCTGACATTTTCCAATTTACTGCGGAACCAGGTAAGAGGATTAGAGACACTTAAAGCCTCAGATTAATGTCACTTTTCAGCAGATGGCTACAGACTCCAATAGGTCTGCAGTGTGGCTGCCAATTGACGCTCTGTGGGTCTAATGACCCGGTCTACAATATAATATAATAATAAGCCTTGTGTGCGATACAGCGCCTTTCATGAGGACGTCTCAAAGCGCTTTGCAGGATTCACCGTAAAATGCCGACTGTATATTTTGTAGGCGAACACGGCAACCAATTTCCAAGACCACAAACAGCCATGAAGAGACACACACCTATATATATATGTACATAGAGGGAAGAGAGTGGGAGGAAGAAAGGGGAGACACACACAAACACAGGGAGGAGAGATATAGAAATATACATAGGTGTTCTGTTCACAGCTCAAATAAATGATCCAAGGAGCTACGCACTCCATTGCTAAATTTTATTGAGCTCCTTCAGTTATTAAATTATTTAGTGGAGTAAAATGCAGGCATTTATTCAATTATTTAACGTGGTCAGTATCTCCAATTTCTACTTCAATTAATTAAGTAACTCGTCTGGGTTGTTTAAAGGGGTTTTAGACCTAGATTTCCTCTCCTCTCGTCCTCTGAAGGCTCTGCCTTTGCCTTGTACGATTGCAGAGAATCACACACAATTACACTGGCCTTCGGGTGAGAGAACGATTTGCAATTTCACCAATAAAGATCTCACACCTAGACTCAGAAAGCAATATTAAAAGCTATTGATTTCCAGAGGCCTTGCCTGTCATAGGCAGCTCTGTTCCTGTGTGTATGATACTCATCAGCATCGACCGGTTTAGTCCTCGTTAAATGCCCAACTCAAAACGCATCTCTTTGACCGCGATTTCAGACATCTTTTCCCCTCTCCACCCTGTCCTCCCCTTTGCTCCCACTCCCCGCTCGGGTGACCACCTTGGCATTGCCAAGCGCTTTTGACATGTCTTTCTCACCGTAAAGGACGATCGCTATGTAAATCGGATTACGTTGAGCTCAAGGATGATCGGGGGTGTGGAGTCTCACACCATAGTGGTTAGAGCACTCGTCTCCCAAGTGAGAGGACCCGGGTTCGATTCCCAGCCGGGGCGAGACCTTGGACAAGTTTCCTTACTCCACATTATCATTCAACTCCTCAGTCCATAGGATGGACCGATGTCTCATCAGTTGCAGATGTAATGGGGACAGTAGAATTAGAAACTCATTAGTGTAACGGTAATCTCTTGGAATGCTCCAGTTGGGAAGCATGGTTTCAGAGAGAGGTCTTCACCGCAGGAGCTTTAATTATCTCTGTCAACGCTTAGCATCCATCGGATGTGCAGTTACAGGCGTTCAAACCTCCAGGCCTCCGTAAAGTCCTTAAAGCATGTCTTACTGTGGAAGCAAAAGCTTTCCACTGGCTGAAAATGGGTCAAACTGGATGAGCCATCACCATCCTTAAGAGAGTTTAAACCAGACAGAGTTCCACCAATGCGGGGGCGGGGGGTTGGGGGGAGGGGGAGAGTGGGAGGAGAGGAGGTTGGGGAAGAGAGAAGGGGATTTTGCAAGAGAGGCTGGGGAGGTTGAGGAGGTCAGAGCCAGAATTGAGGAGGTGTAGGCAGGATATTTATAATGAGTGTAATTTGGTTGGCGTTCTTGTTTGAATGCGGGTATAATTCAGACGGGGAGATGAAGGACTTTCTCTCTCTCTCGGCAACCGAGGAGTGTCTGGCTACGGCAGGATTCGGGATTGACCAAACCCCAATGGCCCAATGTTGTTGACGCGTGGAGATCAGCTGACTGAATAACATCAGCAATGGCAACAGACAGGTCTTTAATATTAAAGGTCTCCAGGGCGAGAACTTCATGAATTTTTAATAGTAACAATTATATATAAAACGCTGCTCCTCCAAAAGTCACGTGCTCGCATCTCATGTCCGGAGAGACTGAGATTTTTCACTTTAAATAACCAGATGTGTAAACACAGGAGCTCGCTGAAGTTGAGCTATTCGCTCTGGATATTATATCGTGATACAGCGCCTTATCAAGTCATTGAGTCGTCTCGAATTTCTTTGTTCCAAAGCCCAGTCGTTAGCGCTCTCGCCTTGCGAGCGAGAGGAGCCGGGTTCGATTCCCGGGCGGCAGAAACCCCGACAAAGTTTCCTTACTCCACACGCCTCTGTTTAGTTAGCAGGGAGTGGGAACCCCGGTTGCTAGTCGATTAGCAGATCTCTTTCTGGGGTTTATAATCCTTCTCTCCACCCCCCCGCCCGTTCCACCCCAAAAACAAATCCATGCCTGTTTGAGGGACACAATTATCTGCCGTGTTCAGCCCACAAATTCACAGTCACTCCACTTTACTGTATATCCTGTGAAGCGCTTTGAGACGTCTCAATGACGTGATGAGGCGCTGTATCAGACGCGAAGATTCATATTAAACCGAGGTATACAACCCAACCCTGTAAAAGCGGGAGACCCTCACTGTCGATGGGGTATCAATTCCACCGTTAAAGCTGCGGCCAAGAAAATTGCTTTGCTCTTTCTCTTGTTGCTGGGCACGTCATTCCTCCGCTTTGTACACTCACTTCCAGGTAGGAACTAATGAGGGCCTCTTCTCTATCTGGGCTCGTCTGCCTCCCTCACACTCCAGGGCATAGAAGGGCAGGGTTCTCGTCTCTCCTCCCATATATGCTGTAAACTCCCCCCCACCCCCTCACCCCAACGGAAAGTTATATCAAATGCTTTCGAACATTCTTCCATGAGGCAGTTCCTCCCGTTAAGCACATCATCCTGCATTCAGTTGCTTAGCAGTTCGGCAGAGAGTGCTTCGAGCTCAGAAAAAAAAACGTGTGCTACGTCAGTAAAGCAGGGTCTCCAGGCCCCATCTGCTGCCGAAAATCCCTGCCTTTTTTTTTCGCACCGGCCGGGAGAAGCTCTGAGGAGGTGGGTGGGTGGGTGGGTGGGGGGTTTGGACGGACGGATGGCGCGAGGGGTGACGCAGAGGGAGTCTTGATCAACATCTGGCAGCACTCTACTTGACCAGAGAGAGCGCTCAACTGACCCCCGAGTCTTAGGACCACTTGAATGGAAATCCCCTTGGACGGAGACTGATGGGGCAATTACTCAACCGCACTCCATCACCAGAGGAGATCGCTCAACATGATTTGCTTCCTGGAACATTCGCTTTCCCTTCCTCTCTTTCTCCCCCCCACACCCCACCCCACCCCTGCCGCGCACGCACCCACCCACTCAGCGAGGGCACAACGAGCCTGTCAGCTCGTTCTCTCGACCCCCACCCTCGTTTCTCAAGCTGCTCTTCATTGTAAGGAGACCAATAGAATCAGGATATCAGTCTGTCCTCTCCCCATCACCCACTGCTCTTCCCCCCCCAACCCCCGAATAATAATAATCCTTGCATTTGATACGGCGCCTTTCACATCAGGAGGGCAGCTCACAGGACTTCACTGCGAAGTGTAGTGACTGCGCGTTCGGGTACAAACCTATGAATGCTCCTGCAATCTGGCTTTAAGCTGCAGCTCCTCTCCAACCATCATAGAGGCCCTTCTCTTTTTAAAGACATCAGTTTCCAATAGAGCGCACAGTGGAGATTTGTTACACAGCACATTTCCTGTTATTAAGCTGCATTGTGGTCATTTCTTTCCCTCTCCCCCCCCCCCCCCCAGTCCCACTCCCCTTCCTCCTCCGCATCGCCCACTCATTTAACACAAGTCAGCTGGAACCACTAAATTGCCGAGCAGTTTTACGCAGGTTCCCGCCCTTGTCTCGGATCTATTTACGGTCGGAAGGACAGTACAGATGCTCGATTTCAAGATTTCTTCTCTGTTTTTTGTCATCGATTAATTGGTGGTCGGGGGTCGGGTTGGGGGGGGGTGGGGTGAGAGGGGGGAAGTAGGGAGGGAGAGAGGGGAAATTGAGATGAAAAGAGACATGAAATGACTCGCTTCCTCTCTCGAAGGTGATTTTTTTTTCTGTGTCAAATCAAGAGGCTTCGTGTAACTCTCTCGATGACCATCTAATAATAACTGGTCGTGTTTACTGGATGCTGGAATTTTAACGTTGAACAGATTTCGGTTGTATTCTTCATCCCACCACAGTCCATTGTTTCTCTATCTCTTGATCTTTAAGGCACATTTTAGCTGCTTTATTTCCTCAAAACGTCTTTCCTTCTGAACAATTACCACTTTATCTACTGTACAGCTTTCCTCTGAACGCCACAAAGCCGCAAATTACACGCATAAACCGTATAAAGAGAAATAATTGGCCTGTCTCCGGAAAAAGAGCGGAGCGAGAGAGAGAGAGACAGACTCTCACACGCACACACACACACACGAGACCCAGAGAGGGATAGAAATACACAGAGATCAAGAGAGAGAGAGAGACACACACACACATATATATATACACACACACACACACACGCACAAGGGAGAGACAGAGACGAAGACAGAGGAGACAGACAAGTGCATCCCCCCACACACACGATAGGGAGAGAGACAAACACACAACCACCCACCCACACACACGAGACAGAAGGACACAGAGTTTCACTGCTTTATCTTCCAGCAGCAAACCTCCCTGAGCAGTAAGGGATGTGGGGGCTGGAGGCAGTGTGCGCTGGGGGGTGGTGGTGGTGGGGGGGGGGTAGGGAAAAGAAAGGAGGACGCCATCCAGCCAGAAGCCTAATGGTAACCCGCTGCTCAGTGACATCATTTACAGCACAAGAGGCAGTGGGTTGGGGAAGGGATTGCGGTTTGGTGGTGGTGAGGCAATGCTACACTCCTGTGCTATAAACACTGACAGTGACTGCTGCCTAATCAACAGCAATGCAGAATAATATGGGGTGGTGGTGGGGCGCGGGTGGTGGGGAATGCATGTGGTGCCTCCTCCGCTTCTGCATTTGCCCACAAATCTACACACACACACACACACACACATAGTCTATAATAATAATAATTTGGTCACTTAATCCACGACTGTCCGCGCGCCACTTCCGTGCGCAATTGGCTGCCACGTTTCGCCCACAAACCGTACAGTCCATCGAAGTTGTGTGAAGCGCTTTGAGACGTCTCGAAGACGCGATAAGGCGCTGCATCAAATGCGAGGATTATTAAGAGTATCTGGAAGATATCCTGTGAAGCACTTTGGGACGTCCTCCCGACGGGAAAGGCTCTGCATCAAACGCAAGTGTTATTTGTTGAGATCGTTATTAAACAGCCCGTAAAGAAAAACCCAAAGGGTCTTCTGTCTCCAACACGGGGTGGAGGGGGGGGAATTGTGTAAAGTAATAATCCCCAGTCTCTCTGCAATGAATCATCTGTCAACCCTACACATAACTCGCTCAGTAAGGTCAGAGGCAATAAATTTACAGAGTTGCAGGTTTTTTTTACACACCCAAAAAAAATCTGGTGTGCTGGAAAGGAGGGGAGTGGTGGAGGAGGGTGGGGAGAGAGGGGGGCTGTGCTGGTGGTGGGGGCGCGAGAAGAAGTCCTATGGAGTCCCATAGAGTAGTGGTTAACGCGCTCGCCTCGCAAGCAAGAGGACCCGGGTTCGATTCCGGAGCGGAACGAAACCTCAGGCAAGTTTTCTTACTTCCCCGCCTCTGTTTACCTCGCAGTAAGCAGGACTCTGTTTTCTTTTAAAAAGCCGATTGGCGGATCGCTTTCGGGGGGTAATAATCCCTCCAAAACAACAAAATGTGGTCACTCAATCCACGGCTGTTTCCATCCGCACCGTTTGGCCCACAAAATACACGGTCGATTCACTTTACAGTACATTCTGTGAAGCCCTTCGAGACGTTTCAATGACACGATAAGGCACCATATCAAATGCATGGGTCCATATTGACTCGGGAGCAGGAGGTAAAGAGCTGGATTCACTCTCTGCGGTGTACCATATTTTGTAAAGCAGGTTTCTTTTCGACCCGAGGCGGATGGAATAGAAGTGCTGATGGTATGTTTACTGTCAACAGCTGGCACTCAGTTTCGACTTTTTTATTTGTGAGAAGACATACCTCAAGAGCAGCACAACTGTGTGTGTATATATATCACTGCACAGCTCAACCACACACAAACACACGCCCCACCCCATGCACACAATCTCTGCACGGCTCCTTATGCACAGACGCATCTCTGGTCATCACAACCCCCCCCCCCCACACACACACACACACAAAGACGTACATCTCTTCCCCGCACACACACACACACCCTCTCTATACTTCCCAATCTGCCCACAACGCAGCAGTTGCCTTATTCACAAACCTAAAGTGACAACAGCAGCGAATCCAATGGAGCAGAGACGACATTGTGTAGAATCCGGACAGGGAATGTTTGACAGCCTTTGCGGTTTAATGCACAGCATCGTTGTTCCTGTAACAGTGCTGGTCCACAGTGAAGAAACTATCTCCTCTTTTTTCCCCCCTCCCCTCACCCCCTTCAACCCCTAACCCCAAGACAACGAGGCCTCAACAAACCCTGGCAGCGTCGCTGCTAAAACAAATCCCAATTTCTTTCCTTTTACTCTCTTTTTTCTATCATAAAAAAGCCAATTAGGAAGCAATAAACCGGTTGCATATTTTGATGTCTGCAGAGAATTAACTGGAGAGGTTTCATTTCTGGAGGTACAAAGGGAAAGGCAGTGGTGGTTTGGCGACTGCTGATGGGAACCAGATGTGGGGGTTGATTAACAGCACACAACTGAAGGGCCGGCGATAATAATGTCCGCTTTCCATAATCTCTCCCAGATCCTGGGGGAAGGGAAGGGAGAAGGGGTACCTGATCCGGTTAAGTCCCACTCAGTTTCCGAACCGCCTGCCATTGGGATCAAGGCCTTTAAGAGGATCTGGGGGAGTTTAGGGGGTGGTGGGGGGCCAAGAGGGGAGAGAATAACCCTGCCCCCACTTAATTAACCACAATTTAAAGGCCCCCCACAGCCACCTGGAGACATCGCCTTGATCCAGTTGCCGAACGGGCGGAACTGGCTTAAGGGGTTGAATGGCTACTCCTGTTCCTATGTTTCCAACAGCCGTCACCTCCAGAAGCAGCACTTCGAGATTCTTTGCAGAACCCAAGAAACTTACAGCAGAGACAAAGGTCGTTCGGCACCGACAGGCAAGTTTGGATTTAACCCTCGGTAACTTAAAACAAAATGACAAAACCTGGGAGGGAGTTCATTTAGCTGGAACATCAATCACCCCGGTGACTGCATGTGGTAGAAACATCCTGAGTACAGCCCTAAATCCAGGCAGGTCTCCATATCAGTGACTAGTCAGCCAGCTCACGTATCATTACGTTACAGAGAGCAAAGGGATTGGGGGAGGTGGGGGGGGGGGGGGGGGGGGTGGGGGGACTGAGAAAAAACAATTGTGGTGTGCGGAGAGAGAAACAATCCGATTATGAATGTGTCACAGTGGATCAAATCGCAAGCGAGAAATTCAATCGCGACAGATAAATCATTTCAGGGGGAAGAGACGCTGCAAGATTGTAAGCGGAGATCTGCTGTAAAAATAAAAGAGCCAGCGAAATCATTCACGGAGAATTAAAATATCTGGCTGATGCCTTCCCTCCCTGATCTGCCCGTTCCCCCCCTACTACTGTTCCGCCCTAACACAGTGCTGATGGAAAATCGAAATTTTCGCCCCGCAAAATGCACAATCAATTCACTTTTCCGTGAAGCGCTTTGAGACATCTCAGGCAAGTGACAGGTCAAATCCAAGGATTATGATGATTGTTATATTATCAATTTCGAAGCAGGTTTTCTTTTCCGGTCTTAAAAAGAACCAAACTGAGATTGAACGTTCCCACTATTCGCCCAGAATCTTAAACATGAAGGTCACTCGGGTCCAAAGGCGAAGACTAGGTGGAAGTCCATGCTTCTGGGGAGGTGGAGTCTTAAACCGCAGAATCATACAGACTTATTACAGCATAAGAGAATTGCATGATGCATTTTTGCAATCATCTCGGGCCTCTGTGGCCATATTTCCCAAAGAAATGCCCCTCACCTCATGTGATCGAAGATTCATACTGGCTCAGGCAACCTCAAGACAAGATTTTATTGTCGAAACCGTTTGTTTTAAAAAACACAGAAGGTAAAAACAAGCGACAAGAATTACCACACATTCTGGGCCACTCCTGCCCACTCGATAAATAGTTTAAGATGGCTCAGAGTTCTCGAATAGAAGTTATTAATATCGGTCCTTTTTTTCCCCCCCCCCCCATCACACCCCTTCCCCTTTCGGCCAGAACATCAAATAAAAGCAAGTCACCCTGGCTCTTAGTCTTCACTTCAGCACTTTTCTTGGGGAAGATAAGAGGTGTCTGCGTGTGTGGGGGGGGGGGTGGGGGCAGTCGGAGTGAATGGACGGCTTGTTGTGTGAGATGGTGCAGATGGGACGGGCCGAATGGCCTCCTTCTGCGCCGTAAACATTTCTACGATGCTCTCTCCCACTCCACAGCCACCCATAACAACAGAGGAAATTCCAAACGGATCGCTGGCACCCAATTCAATCCAACCCCTGTTGCATTCCAACACTCTCCTTGATACACAGCTGGGAGGTTAGAGAGAGAGAGAGAGAGATCGGACTCTTAACGAGGAGTAAAATAAACAGAACGCATAATTAATCGATTATCTTTTTTTTAAAAGAAATCAAAAACTGAATAACTCGCCTCCCATTTCCTGGCAACACCTCCCAACTTCTGTTGCAATATTTCCCCCCAATTAAATGCCCCCTTTCACATTTCACCACTCTGCCGTCTTCCGTCAATAGAAGCAGTCAACATTCATTCCGTAGCGGGTCCTTTCTAATCATCCCTAATCGTATCAGTTCCAATCTTGCAGAGCGTTTAAGTAATAAGGTGCTGCCTAGGTTGCAAATAAAAAAAATTGAGATTTATTTCTACTCAAGCTTCAATAAACGTTGCCATGTCAACAGTGCCAGGAGACAGAGCTCGGGAAAAAGAAATGAACACTCGCTCAAAGGCATTAGCTCAACAGAGGACACTTCCAATGTGACGTGGTTAGGAGAGAGCGATTGGATCAGTAGGTGACTGCGCTCTGATATTCCAGGGCTACCACGATTAATAACAATTTTACATTTATACAGTGCCTTTCATGTCAGGAGAACATAGCACGGAATTGACTGGGAGCCTGAGATAGGGGGTGGGAGGGGTGGTGGAGTGGAAAAGCGCTGAGGAACATGGGGTGGGGAGGGAAGGACGGACCCAAAAACGTGGTGGAAAACAAAGGTCTCGAGACAAGTAAGATTAAGGCAAAAGCCAAGAGAAGTTATGACATGGCTTCAATAAATAAATGGTGCGCGTTCATATCCTCTGGACACTGTCACTGTGAAAAATGCGATGAGATAATTTGGGTCAATGATAAGTCATTAAACTCTGACTTGAATGACCTGAAGAGTAAAGCCAGCATCCCCTATACGTTACAGCAACAACTTGATATATTGCCCTTCACACGGTGCGGGCTTTCAGAGCGCTTATGACAGTGTAGGGCTGGCTCCAATTCTGAAACGCTGGCTTACTTTTGATGGGAGAATCTCCCAGCGTGATTGCCACTGCCCATCAGAACCTCTGTCCGTAGGATTAATATCCTAAAATAACAAGGTACATTCACGCAGCGTCTTTCAGCTAAGGCAGTGCCTCAAAACACTTCACAAGGACAAGAGCCGATCAGACTGCGATGCGGGAAGTGGAAGCAGGTAGGAGCTGGGTGACCGAAAGCAGCCCTCGTTCCCAAAAAAAAAACAAAGAAAAAGGTTTTGAAAACGAGGAAGGAATCGCTTTTGTCGATGTGAGAGCCCAATAAATCACCTCGTGAAGCAAAAAGTGTTTTGTAAATTTTCACCCGAATAAGTAGGGAACAGATAATTGGGTTCGAACACGAGAGAGAAAGAAAAACTGCGTTCAAGTGAGTGGTTTTACAGCGTCTTCCCTCCATCTCAAAAGGTTATCATTTACTTTCTGCAGGATACCGATCATCCACTAACACAGCAAGCTGTAGTAATAATGGCATTTGATTTATTATTATTATTTAGTTATTATTTGATTTATTATTATTGTTGTCTCAAAGTGCTTCACAGGATATACTGAAAAGTGAATTGACTGTGTATTTTGTGGGCGAAACGTGGCAGCCAATTGAGTGAGTGATCAATTTTATTTGGGGGATTGTTGACCAGGACACCAGGAGAGAGAAATGCCCTTCTCTTTTCGAGTAATGCCATGGGATCTTTAACCTCTCACCTAAAGGACGGCAGCTCCGACATTGCCACACACCCCGAGCACTGCACTGGAGCGTCAGCTTAGCTGAAGTCCTGACGTGGGATTTGAACCCACAACCTTCTGACTCGGGCGCGAGAGCATTACCACTGCACACTATCATTGCTCAAGACCTTTGCAGTGAGCACATTGGTCCCAACTAAGATAAGGATTTGCAGCTTTGTGCGAAATAGGAGTCACTGGAAGGGTTATGTTTATTCCCACGGCATAAACCAACAGTTTACTGACCCGTTAATATGGATTCATTGCGAGTTGAAAAGCACATTGAAGACTTCAATTCCATATTCAAGGGTATGATTAGATCACAAGGACCCCAAAGACTGGGCAAACAGAGTTCAGAAATACACTCCCAACTGTTTTTACTGGGATGCTGTTACTATAATATAATAATCATCTTTCTATTTGTTATAGCACCTTGTCACATCGTCGAGACATCTCAAATCGCTTCACAGGGCAAAAGATTTACACACATTCTGTTCCAATGGCTTCTCTTTCTGCACGGAGATTGAATTTCAGAATTTTCCAAGACTCGGAGCAATTATATTAAACTTTAATTCTAAAACACATATTTTCCCAGCAGGAAATCGCTGGGGGAAAAGAGACAGAGAGAGCGAGAAAGAGAGAGCAAGAAAGGTGGGGAACAAAACATATCAGAGACCAGAAATTCTATTTCATCTTAAAATTTCAGGTCATGGAAAAACGTTGAAAAAAAAACTCTTAAATCGGGGCTTTCATTTGGAATCTGGTTTCTCTCAACGAACCGCGGGGTGAGACCGACACCGGGATGGAGACTGAATTCAAGAATCCAAGCCCAGTCTTTAACGTTAAAGGCAAAGTGGGTCTCAAGACACCCTGAGAGAGAGAGAGAGAGAGGGGGGGGAGCAGGATGTAGATGAGAAAGAACAGCCTGATCAGCAAGAAAAAAAAATGTTTCGAAAACACCATTCGCTCCACTGATTCTTTGAAATAATTAATTGAATGTGTGGAGCCGGAGTTCATTCAAATGTAGGTCAATACGGTGACGAGGCAGGTAGGCACTCTTCAATCTGGCTCCAACGCTAGGGAGCTTTAAGCTTTGCCCTTCGATCGATTTGCCGTCGGCCGATGGAGAGTTAAAAATATATACTCCAGGACTAGTCTGGTTTGTGGGCACCGTGAACGGCAGAGGTGAATATGATCCGGTTGTGGTTGTGTACATTCACAGGGTTTTGTGTGTGGCGACTGAGGGCTCGTTGCAAAACAATACATTAGATTAATTCAAAGCAAGAGAATTTCGGTCACAGCCACTGTAGGAAACACACGGTTTCCTCTCCCCCCCCACTTCCCACAGCACTCCCCCCTCTCTAAATATTGCTTAAGAGAGAATTATCTGAAACCAAGCCTGCGAGGAGTGTACATTTGTATAGCGCCTTTCACGTCAGGAGGATGCATGCTCTACAGGGAATCCAGGGTTCATGGGGGATTGGGGGGGTGGGGGGAGACAGGCAATGACACTGACAAGAGCAGGTAGGGTTGAGCGGGCAATCACTTGACAGGGAGGCAAATTGGCTACTGCGTTCGCCCACAATATACACGGTCACTGCAAACTGGAGATTCCCACAGCTGCTGCCATTTTTGATGTGACTCTTCTCTCTCCCCCCTCCTCCCCCCCCATTGTTACGAGCCCGAGACTCAGGATGATCATGATGCGCTCAGCTTGCTTTCTAAATTGAAACCACGGGTTAGCTGAGGGCTCGGAATTTAGATACGGCTTGTGTGAGACTCCCAGGAGATGGGCGATGTCAAAGTCATTTTCTTCAAGTAGATTACTCCACACTCCTTTTCTCTCTCTCTCTCTCTCTCTCTCACACACACACACACACACAGATATATACACACAGACACACACACACACAGACACACGCGCACACACAGATGCACACATGCAGGCAACCACTGTCTTTTTTTACTATCAAAATTTTAAATCAAAATTCCATTGTGCTTATTTCAGTTCGGCTCCTGCCTGCATGACTTCAATGCGACTGACTTATAATTAAGTTATCAATGGTTTTCCCCAGTGCGCGGTTAAAAGTTGACCACGTGAGGTGTCTGTGGGAAGGAGCTTTACAGAAATACTGTAAAGTGAAACGACTGTATGTTTTGCGGGCGAAACGCAGCAGCCAATTGTGCACAGCAGAGTCCCACAAACGGTTATGGAACGAGTGACCAAACTATTTTTCTTATTATCTTTTGGTTTTGTTTTGAAGGGATTATTACCCCCGGAAAAGCGCTTTGCCAATCGACTAAGAACCGTGTTCCTACTGACCTGCGTAGGTAAACAGAGGCGTGAGGAGTAAGGAATCCTGCCTAAGGTTTCGCCCCACCCGGGAATCGAACCCGGGTCCTCTCGCTTGCGAGGCGAGCGCTCATACCGCTAATCTTGTAGGTGTGCGGTTAAAAAAAAAAAAAAATTCCTCTCAACCAGACCAGGTCCATTTCAATTACAGGAAGTCACGGTTCTTGTGAATAAAACTCAAGCGATGCAAGTAACCTTCAATCCAGGTTGTTTTGATTAGGCAGCGTTTTACAGACAGGCTAAGAATTTTCCTGTTGTGTTCTGCTTTATAAGCCAATACCCTTCGGGTAGAATCACAAAACCAGCTACTCAGGGGCCCGAAGAGGCTCATGAAAAATAAATGAGCTGGCTTTTTTTTTGCAGCGGGCTCTTTAGAATCTCTTTATTCTCTAATAGATAGGAGCCCTTTTAAGATTTGATAGACTCATTGGAGCTCTTTAATGCCTCGCTCCTTGCGAATCCAGTGAGTTAACAGTCCACGTGTGGCTTCCATTGGGAGGAGGTGTGAGGCCAAATGTCCTCCCCCCACCCCGTCCACGGCAGTTACCCCAACTCACACTTGGGAGTTTCACAAACTCCCCCATCCCCGTTCCCCCCTCACCCCCTCGGGCTGTGCTCTTGCTAACCCACCGAATAATCTCTGGAATTAGGTAAGGAGGGGCATCCCTTCAGAGAGGGGGAGAGAGGAAGAGAGAGAGAGAGAGCATGCGCATAACGTTCCAGACATGGGGAAATCTCCGAGTGTAGGTGCTGTACGTATGTGGAGCTCTCAGTCTGGGAGAGTTCCTGAGCGAGAGGGAGAGGGGGCGAAAGAGAGAGGGAGAGTGCGCTGCATTATCAGAGGCGCCGACCTTCAGATGATGTTCCCCCACCTGTGCCCTGTCCAGGTGGGTGTTAAAGATCCCACTGCGCTATTCCAAAACAGAAGGGAGTTTTTCCTCCCAGTGTCCTGGCTGATAATTCTCCCCCCCAGATAAAGTTAGTCGTAGCTGTGAGTGGGACATCACTGTGCACATATTGGTTGTGTTGTTTGCCTACAAAATACACAGTGACTAACACTTCATGGTAAATCCTGTGAAGCGCTTCCAGACGTTTCGATGAAGGGGTAGGGCTGAGCGTGAGGATTATATCATTATCCTCTCTCATTACAGTGCCTGTCGAGATCAAGTCCTCCAGTAAAGCACGCAATTAATGATTCATTGCCTGTGTTGGTCACGCTCACACAACCAGCGGTTTGAAGCTTAAACCTTACTCAATGAAGCGGGCAATCTCTCTCAGTTTATAACTTGGTGCATCGCTTTTTCCGGGGGTAATAATCCCTTTTAAAAAATAATTTGGTCACTCAATCCATGACTGTTTGTAGGTCACTGCTGTGCGCAATTGGCTGCCGAGTTTCACCCAAAAAACACATGGTCAATCCACTTTAGAATATATTCTGTGAAGCGCTTTGAGCTGTTTGAAAGACGTATGTCAAATGCCAGGATTATTAAATTATTATATAACAAAAAACCCAAACATTGAAAGTCCAAAGTCATTTCAAATAATTTCTGAATTCCAAAGCAAAGGTCAAGTATTGCTCCAGTATAAATAATGATGATAATAATCCTTGCATCTGATATAATGCCTTGTCACGTCGTCGAGACGTCTCAAAGCGCTTCACGGAATATATTATAAAGTGCAGTGACTGTGTATTTTGTGGGCGAAACGCGAGCAGCCAATTGCGCACAGCAGCGTCCCCACAAAACAGTCGTGGATTGAGTGACCAAATTATTATTAAGGTTTTTTCTTGGAGGGATTATTACCCTCTGGAAAAGCAGGATTATAATTAAAAGCACTATTATACTTGTGTATAATTAAAGTGCGCTTGGATCAAGAATGGCTGGGGAGAGAGAGAGAGAGAGAGAGAACGCGCGCGAGAGAGAGAGATAGAGAGACAGAGAAATAAACAAATGAAACCGCTTGTTGGAGCTCGCTACACCCGCTGTGACCCCTGATGAAGGATAGACTTTTGATGGCTCCATCACCGCAACACCCTGGTCTTTAACACACACACACACACACACCCTTTTGCAGAGGGCTGCCCACAGGCGGTGTGACAAAGAGAGCTATTGTACTCCAGCGCATTTAAACCATCATTAAAGTACAGGCCACTTCCGAGATAAACGGTCGTTCCACATTGCCCGGTGAAACAGGAGCCGATGTCACGCAACTATGCGAGGATTACTGATTCCAAGTCATTTCTATGCTAATTCCGCGGGAAACCAAAAAAAAAATCTCTGTGCCAGATCCATTGTTTCAGTTCTGCAGCGACTCTCAGTCTCCACGTGTGAGCAAGACATGACTTGCCATTGAGAAATAGCCATCGCAACCACATAATACCAGGTTTGCTCCACCCCCAGCTCCTCTCCCCAGGATCAAAAGGTTGTGGGTTCAAAGCCCCGTTTTGTGGGGGGGGGGGGGGGCGGCGCTTAATAATAATAAAAATAATCCTTGCGTTTGATATATAGCACTTTATCATGTTGTGGAGACGTCGTAAAGCGCCTCACGGGATACACTGTAAAGTGGATTGACTGTGTATTTTTCTGGGCAAAACACGGCAGCCAATTGCGCGCAGCAGCGTCCAATAAACTATCGTGGATTGAGTGACCAATTTTTTTTGACTTCAATGCAGTCTAGAGGGAAACCTGGGGCGGGGGTGGGGAAGGGGGGGAAAAAAATGTTGTCTTGACAGAGACGTACGACACCTTGGAAAAACATGTTGAAACCAAAGTCTTCCCTGACCTTGCGAGACCGTTGGAAAAGAGAAGGGAGTTTCTCCCGCTGCGCTAACCGACAATCCTCCGTGGATACACTCGTCACTCACATCTTGTCGGTTTGCAGAATCTTCCGAGGACAATTTGGATGTGACTTTTGCTTACAAACACGCAGCGATTCCCTGCGAAGCTCCTTGAGGCATTTCAACATTATAGACGCTGAATCCAAGGCATTATCACCAACAGTCACTCAGTCGAAGGGGAGTTTCAGATTCCTGATTAAATCCACGTATCAGTTACCACCAACAAAACCACTGCCAGGCTGGAGAGAGTCACGTGGGCACGATACAAAATTAGGAGTTATCTCTGCAAATTGCCGGGTTGGGCTCACCCCATGCATCAAGTCTATGTTTACTCTATTTATAGCAGATGGGGCGATGGCTGGACCTTAAGAGCATCGGCTGAAATAATCTGACGGGTATTTTAAGATGAACAATGGACCCGCTCTCGTAATCAGACACTGGGAAACTTCCCATTCGAGAGCGCGGCGAGAGTTAGGCACAATCAGCTGCCTAATGACGTCCCTGGAAATCACCTAACCCAGCGGCTTAGTGCAGTTCTGCACTGCACATACTGAGTATCAAATAATAATAAATCCATTTGATCCAGCGCCTTATCACGTCTTCGAGACGTCTCAAAGCGCTTCACAGAATATACTATAAAGTGAATTAACTGTATATTTTGTGGGCGTAACGCGGCAGCCAATTGTGCACAGCGACGTCCCACAAACAGCCGTGGATTGAGTGACCAAACTATTATTGGATAAAATTGGTCTCTCACTTCATGACTGTTGCTGTGTGCAACTTGGTTGCCACCTTTGCCTACAAAGCACGCAGTCACTACACTTTACAGTACATCCTGCGACCTGCTAACAACGTGAAAGGCGCTGTACCAATGCAAGTATTATTATCACGATTACTAATACGATTATAAAGTATTAATAATAATATTAATTAACCACTGAGGGAGCTGACACTCGGCTCTGTTAATCGAGTCGCTGAGTTCGATTACAACAACAACAACAAGAATACATTTGTATAGCGCCTTTCACATCGGGAGGACGTCCCAAGGCGTTGGACAGAGTACAAGAACGATTGCGTGGCTCGGTCCACGCGATGGTATTTGATCGCTTTAGTCCTTTTCCGACGTAAACTTAAAAAAAAAAAACCCTTCTAATTGGCGGTGCCCACATCAAACAGAGGATCGCACACAGACTGAGGACCGAGTCACTCGTGGTTCGGGTTAGACTGTCAGTTACACTCCAGGCAATGCCAAAATATCGCCCCTTTCTCAAGGACCCATTCAGAGGCCGAATGGACACAGTCTGAATGCCGCATTATATAGCCATCCGAAAGGTCAACAGCGGGGTTACTTACACTCTCAGAAGCCGGGCTAATTCTCTCTGTCTCGGTCTCTCTTTCCCCGCCCCCATTATCTCGCAATTTACATCAACTTCCTCTTGATAAGCACTCGCACGTGTTAGACAACTCATTACTCGGAGCTAAAGAAAATGAGAAGCACATGCCCGTTATTCAGCTTCCCATGAGGGTCGATGCCTGAGGAAATTTCACTGATGAAATCAATGGACACGATCCAAGGCCGATCTGCAACATCACTTTTCTACCGCCCCTCCCCCCCCCCCCCCAAAAAAAATAAAATAAATGGGATCCTAAAGACTTCTCAGGGCTCGATGTCAGCAATTTGAGAACACGAGAAAATATAAAGACTGTACTGCCTGCCTGCATGACACGAGGGCAATTATTTTGTAACCGTGACTATAGACCAGGCACTAAGGTACCAGCAAAGGCTGTCAGACATTAAAGATTCCCCCCCGAGCGATTCCGTTCGAAAAGAGGAGAGAGTTTCTTCCCGTTTTCTGATTGATTTAAAAAAAAAATCACAGGTAAAACAAAAATCAGGTCATTCGCCTGGTCATTTCTCAGCAAGTAATTGTAATAACTATTTATGCTGCAATTTTCTGGCTGCCGCATTTGCCCACAGAACACAAAGTCACTACACTTGGTAGCAATTCTCCGTGAAGCGCTTTGAGGCGTTCTGAAGGACGCAAGAGTCAATTATGAGCATCTCTTGAAGAATCAATGAGGTCCCTCCTCCTCCTCACCCCCCGCCCTTTCATCTATCCTTACGTCACACCTGAAGACTTTCCTCTTCGACCGCTCCTAATGGGTCACCTCCCCATTCTCCCTCTGCTCAGCGTCCAACCCCTCCACCAAGCAGCGCTCTGAGGCGCTAACCTGTGTGAAGGAGTGGTGTATAAATACAAGTCGCTGCTGTTACTGTTCATGACAAATTGACTGGGGAGCAGAGCATCAAATAGGATGAACTCTCCTCCAGGTCCGCGGAGAAGATAAGGACGGCACATTTCATTATGCTAAAGAAACGGTGGGTTTCTACTATGTGAAGTTTTAATAGGAATCAGAGTTGCTGCTAATTTAATCCTGGAGAGATGGAGATTGATTTTTTTTCTCTCTTTCAGACACTTAGAAACGCCAATTAAACGTGAACGACAGCGCAAATCAAACACGGGCGCTTGTTAATAGATTGATGGCAGCAACTCGTCCGGGATGGGGGGGGTGGGGGGGTGAGAGGGTGGGGGAAAGAGTTTTGCCAGCTTTAATTTTGAACCTTTTACAAAATTGCCCAAATCCTTCGAGGAGTCTCCGGAACCCGGTCTGACCGGGATTCCCGGCTTTAAGCAGAGATCACAAGAGCAAAGCAGCCATTCGCGCCTCGGGGGGTGTGGGGGGCAACCTGGGAGACCCTCGCGAATTAGCCTCGTAATAATACTCGGAGTTCAATCATTGAGTTGCGATTGAGACTGCCCCCACCATCCCCCTGTGCAGTTAAAGTCTCCTCAAGAGCCTCGCATCAAACGGGAGTTTGTTCAACTTATAATTATGCGGAGTCTTGTAGCTCAGGGGTTAGAGCGCTTGCCTCTCGAGCGAGAGACCCGGCTTCGATTCCCGGCAGGTCAGGGCGAAACCTTGGGCAAGTTTCCGTACTCCACACGCCTGATAATAATCCCTCAAGAAGAAAAAACAATAATAAATCGATCACTTCAATCCACGCCTGTTTGTGGGGGGGGGGACGCTGCTGTGCGCAATTGGCTGCCGCGTTTTGCCCACAAAATATGCAGTCATTTCCCTCGACAGTGAAGCGCTTGGAGAGGTCTAGAAGACTTGAAAAGCGCTATATCAAATGCAAGGATTATTATTATTATTATCATCAGCAACCCGCTACGAGAAGCCTCTCGGAAACTTATTTGGGGGGGGGGTGTTGTGGGTGGGAAGAAAGACACGTAACTGAAGAGTGGGCAGAAATCTCCATCGTTTGCTGGGAGGGGGGGTTGGGGAGGAGGGTTGGGCACCAGCCAACTTCATCACATTACTGTCCCGCTCATCATTCTTCCTCCGCGTAATAGGACTGAAAGGATCTTTTGAACAGAATCATGCAAAATGGCTGAGAATCTATAACTGACATCCGAACGCAGAGATTACATTACATTACCGGCTCAAATTACTGCTCCTATCTATTTTAATATTGTCACGGCTCTGTTTTGTATTTAAAGGGGCAGCCTCCCATCTCTCTCCCTCCACCCCCCCCCCCCCCACCCTCCTCCCCCATCTCGTGCCACAGCCTCGACTGCCGATCCAGACACCAGCCGGCTCTCTGGTCCTCGCTGTTGAGATGTCAGCCCGGCTCAGTCGGTCACGCTCTCGCCTCTGGATTCTCAGTGTAGGCTGACGTTCCAATACTGCGCTGGTGGGGCGGGCGGCGGGCGGGAGGGGGGGGGAGGAGGAGCGCCAATTATCGG